>NC_134494.1:31183084-31285584 GCF_040206685.1 Ascaphus truei
TCTGGATCTCTTATTTACCCTATATATCTTAACTGCCCTATACTACACAGAAATAACCTATACTGCTTTCTTCCAGATCTGACTCAAGCTTCACACGGGAGACATCGGAACCCACCCTAACCCAGAAGACAGGTAGGGAACACCTCCCCTCCAATGTATAACATTGCGGGAATGGGGGTACCTGGACATTGAGGGACTGTGGATCAGGTAAGATCCCAGGCGGGATTGCTGCTTTAAATATTGGGAAGTGGGGGCATCCAGACACTGGTTAAGGGGTTCAGGAAAGTAGTCATTCACATCTGGCTTTTTTTTCTAAATCTGACATTTACACACAAACACACACACACACACACACACACACACACGTAACCAGGACTAATTGTAGTATAATGTAATACAATAAATAAACTTATGTCAAAAATGAATATTCTTACTAGGAATTTATTTTATTTATGTATTTTTGTAAAGCGGGGCGGGACTAGGGGCGGGGTTGGGGGCGGAACTAGGTGGCGAGTAGATTTTTTGGTTCGGCGAGTAGATTTTTGGATGATTTGTCAAGCACTGCTCATTTGCATGTCTTAGGCAGATCTGCAACCCCGCCTTTCACCATTATCACCCAGCACACAGCACTTCCACTGCAGCAAGGGATTCTGGGAAATGACATGCAAATGAACACACAGTGCCACTTTTTGCTTCAAAAACGATTTTATTCATGGTTCCCTATAGGCTTAAGCTTGCTGCATGGTTACAGCTTTGAGCACAGCCAGGGTTAAGATGCATAGCCAGAAAACCATTTGCATGTAATTTCCCAGAATTCCTTGCTGCAGTGGAAGTGCTGTGTGCTGTGTGATAATGGTGAAAGGCGGGGTTGCAGACCTGCCTAAGACATGCAAATGAGCATACAGTATATTTACATTTGCTATATGCTTTGCTGTGGAGGGTTTTTGTCACTTTTTTTTACTCACCATAACTTAACTAAGTATGGTAAACCCCATCCTCATTGCTTCATTGCATAGCCAATTAACCAACCCCACACTGATGAGACCCATTAAGGTCGAAAGATAAGGGTGAAGATATATATATAATGTACAGCACAAATTAAAGCAAGTTGCAACTTACATATAAGATGTCTGTAGTCCAGGGAGTTCTTTAAAAAAGTATTTCCTTGCTGCCCCGCCGGCATACTGTAGAGCTAGGAGACAGTGCGGTATTCGAGGCGTTTGATCCCGCGCGCTGGGATCAGCGGATGTCTCGGCATTGATCTGCCACTTCCAGGTTTGCTTGGTATAACGTTGCCCGTATGCTGCAGTCTAACGCGTCTCATGGGCTCACTGTGTCTTCCTCAACACAGCCGGCAAAATTATTTCATTCTTTTTTAATTTATCAAATGTTTTACCAGGAAGTAATACGTTGAGAGTTACCTTTCGTTTTCAAGTATGTCGTGGGCATAGAGTTAAGATGACAAAGAATACATGGTTACAAATACAGTAACATAAGTGAATAGGGTATACATTATATACAAGATATAGCATGCACAGTTACAGATAATATATATTATAGGCGTATGTAACAGTTACAGACCAGATTAAAATGTGAGACAGCTTTAGTTTTGAAAGAACTTAGGACTGGTGGTGGATGTGAGAGTCTCCGGTAGGTTACGCGGGCAGTTTGCACAGGACGCTTCCAATGCTCTACCACAACGCGTTTTACCCACTCATGTGCTTCATCAAGCGAGGCCTATTAAGACTTCTTCCTCCATCAGAGAGGTACAGAGAACGTGTGCAGATAGTGTTTGATATTGATTTGTCATATTGGATTTAGAACTGGGGCTTGTTGTCTTTTGTTCTAACAGAGATAAGTTGCTTCAAAATTTTTTTTTACCTGCTATATGGGACTAAACCTTTACCTGTGCAGTGCCCCCCTTTTAAAATTATTGGAATGGGGTTTACTGTACATGTAAAATAACAATGTTGTATAATAATAATAATAGCATGTTCTTCTATAGCGCTGCGTTTTATGTAGCGCTTTACAGAGACATTTTTTCAGGCACAAGTCCCTGCCCCGTGGAGCTTACAATCTATGTTTTTGGTGCCTGAAGCACAGGGAGATAAAGTGACTCGCCCAAGGTCACAAGTATCCGACACCGGGAATTGAACCAGGTTCCCCTGCTTCAAACTCAGTGCCAGTCAGAGTCTGTGTCGCCTTCTCCCTTGTATACTCTACGAGGGCTTTATCTGTGCTTTCCATTAAATATTTATAGTTTTTGACAACAGGTTAAAGGGAAAGTTCCTCCTATGTGCTTCGTTTTGTATGCAGCATGTGAAGAGAGAGAAATCCCACACACAATAAAGGAAATTTCATGGTGTGAGGAGCTTATACTGTACTGTATGTGTCACACGGCTGGTAGAATCTCTTCATTTAGTCCTGGGGAAAGGTAGATTTGTTGAAGGTCGCGATGCCAATTCGGGGACCATCCTTAGCGCTCAGTATAGATGAAATAATAGTGTCGAGCTTTCAAAACCTCATAGGTTTCAAAAGCTCTGAACAAGAAGCCTATCACACTGCAATTCTGCAGTTAATGCAGGAAATGGGTATGCCACAAACGATGTCGATTTAATGAAACATCTAGAGCTTTATATAAATAAATAAATATATAATCTGGCCTGAACGAAGAATTGTAGCAGGAATCTCAAATAGGGGGAAAAATAATAGTATTTATATGGACACCAACATTTGATTGTTTGGTGTTACCCTACACAGGTCAACAAACATGTTATGTTCCATTTATTTTGGATTTGGTACAATATGTATATATGTCCACATTCAATCTCCTTTAATTGCATGCAGTACCACTATATATTTTTTATGGCCCCATCAGCAATGAAGGGATTAATGCAACTTTGACCAATATTATGGATGAGGATACCAGGGTACGCCATATTTGCATTCACATCTCAGACCACAGCAAAAGCTATTAAAGTGGTGTAGTCTCAAATAGCTGTGAGTTCCCTGTGGACAGGTACTGGGGAGAAATAATTACTTGGCAATCACATGCACTTCATCACTTCCAAATTAGATTTTAGTTATCCTCTGCTTTATTTTCAGTGTAATCTCATTACAGCCTTGGAGTTCCTGCTACCCACTCCCCCCTATCCTCCTTCCCCCCTTATACATTACAGATTTATTGCCACATGCAATTTAGACCGTCTTCTTCATTCTAGTGTCGATTTAACCCCTTTGATGCCAAAGGAACTAGCATGCATTGCTTTGCAACTAAGCCGTTAATGGAATTATTACACTGCAGTCTTCTGGGGATTTTGTTATAAAAGCCTCCTTTATGGAAAGTTCCCAGTTTAAATTATGTACAGTATGTTTTAGGTAGGATTATAAAAGTTTAGGGCAGCAGTTTGGCCTAATTATGCCAAAAAATACAAACTTTTATTTCATATAGTGCTTTTCTCCCAGTGGGCCTCAGAGTGCGTCACAATTACAGAATAGTGTACAGTACGCAAGCACACAAGATTGTTACAGAAACAGTCCCTGCCCATGTGAGCTTACAATCTATGGTTTGGTGCCTGAGACACAGGGAGATAAAGTGACCTGCCCAAGGTCGCAAGAAGCTGACACCGGGATTTGAAACAGGTTCATTTGAACTGGTTTTTCCTGTTTCAAACTCAGTCTCGTTATCAGAGACTGTGTCTTTACTCACTGAGCTACTTACAAATGTTCTTACATATTGCTTTATCACCCTTCCTAACACTTTACTGTGTTAATAATTGAAGAGCCATCAAAATGAGTGGTACTGTGCTCCACAATAGGGGTGCACAATCTTGCTCTTTAGGCAGCAGACGCCCCAATACTAAATTAATTTGCACTCTGGGAAAAAAGTGTCTTTACATCAACATTTCTCTGAAGTACAAAACTCATTGTAAAATACAATATCTGAAATCAGGATTTAAAATATATATTTTTTTTTACAAGAAGTCTGCACTAACATTTTATTTATATATATATATATATATATATATATATATATATATATATATATATATATATATATATATATACAGTGTTCGACAAACCTATACATTTGCTCGCCCCGGGCGAGTGGATTTAACCCCCTGGCGAGTAAATATTTGCCCAAGCAGCACACGTTTGGTACTAGGTGGCGAGTAGATTTTTTGGTGATTTGTCAATCACTGTGTATATATATATATACAGTCTTCGACAATGCTATACATTTACACGCCCGGGGCGTGTGGATTTAACCTCCGGGCGAGTAAATATTGGCCCAAGCAGCACTCGTGTTTTTTTTTTTTAATTTCCCCCGTTCGCGCTGAAATTTCCCTTGCTCGCGCTGAAAAAAAAAAAAAAAAACTCCCCCTACCTGACAGCTGATTGGCGCGCGCTCCCAGGCTTTGTGGGCACGCGGCCAGGCTCTATATGAGCCCGCCCCCAACGAGCGGCCATTCTTTCTGCCCGGACATCTGTTGGAGAGTAATTACTCTCCAATCTCTGCATGCTGCGGCCCCTCTGCTCCTTCCCTGCGATCCACCTGGTCCCCACGTGGCTCCCTACTCCCCAACGCGGCCCTCTGCGCCTCCGCCTTTGCGTTAGCTCTCCTGTCCCCTGCTCCTGTCCCCTTCCCCTGCTCTTGTCCCCTTCCCCTCCTCCTGTTCACTTCCCCTCCACCTGTCCCCTGCTCCTGTCCCCTTCCCCTGCTCCTGTCCCCCTTCCTCTGCTCCTGTCTCCTTCCCCTGCTCCTGTCCCCTTCCCCTGCTCCTGTCCCCTTCCCCTGCTCCTGTCCCCTGCTCCTGTCCCCTTCCCCTGCTCCTGTCCCCCTTCCCCTGCTCCTGTCCCCTTCCCCTGCTCCTGTCCCCTTCCCCCCTCGATCCACCGATCGCTGCCCGGGGCGGGAGGTCCCCACTGCTGCAGCCCGGTTGGCGTGCGGAGGGGGGGCCTCAGCCCTCACCACGTGACTCCCACCTACCCTGCCGCCTCCCCGCCAGCTAGCTTCATGCCGCCGCGGGCTGGGGGGAAGAAGCAGTCTGCCAAGCTGCTTGGCCGCGCACTGTGACGACAAGCTGGCGAGGGGAGCAGGGCAGGTATGGGGGGGGGGGGAGGATGTCGGCCTGCTCCCCCCCCCCCCACGAGCGGGAGATGGGCGCGGGTGGGTGGGGGAGGAGCAGTGGGTGGTGGTGCTGGTCGCGGCCTTTCCTCCCCCCGTGTGTGTGGGTGTGTGTGTGTGTGTGTGTGTGTGAATGGGTGTGTGTGAATGGGTGTGTATGTGGGAGAATGTGTATGTGTGTATGGGAGTATGTGTATGTGTGTGACACCAGAGGTACCCCCCAATCAGTAACCTCCCCCCCAATCAGTCACCTCCCCCCCAATCAGTCACCTCCCCCACAATAAGTCACCTCCCCCCAATCAGTCACCTCCCCCCAATCAGTCACCTCCCCCCCAATCAGTCACCTCCCCCCCAATCAGTCACTTCCCCCCCAATCAGTCACCTCCCCCCCAATCAGTCACCTCCCCCTCAATTAGTCACCTCCCCCCCAATCAGTCACCACCCCCCAATCAGTCACCTCCCCCCATCAATCACCTCCCCCACCCAGTCAATCACCCCCCCCCCCCAGTCAGTCACCCTCTCTCTCTCTGTGTATCACCCACCCTCTGTGTGTGTCACCCACCGTTTCTCCCCTCTGTGTCTCTCCCCCCACCACTCTCTCTCTCCCCCTCCCCCCACACTCTTTCTCTCTCTTCCTCCACACACTCTCTCTCTCTCTCTCTCTCTCTCTTCCTCCACACACTCTCTCTCTCTCTTCCCCCACACACTCTCTCTCTCTCCCCCACTCTCTCTCTCTCCCCCACTCTCTCTCCCCCACTCTCTCTCCCCCACTCTCTCTCCCCCACTCTCTCTCTCCCACACTCTCTCTCTCCCCCACACTCTCTCTCTCTCTCCTACACTCTCTCTCTCTCCCACACTCTCTCTCTCTCTCTCTCTCCCCCACACCCTCTCTCTCCCCCACTCTCTCCCCCCACTCTCTCTCTCTCCCCCCACTCTCTCTCTCTGTCCCACACTCTCTCTCTCCCACACTCTCTCTATCTCCCCCCACTCTCTCTCCACTCCACTCCACACTCTCTCTCTCTCCCACCACACTCTCTCTCTCCCCCACACTCTCTCTCTCTCCCCCACACTCTCTCTCTCTCGCCCCCACACTCTCTCTCTCCCCCCCCACACACTCTCTCTCTCTCTTCCCCCACACACACTCTCTCTCTCTCTCTCTTCCCCCCCACACTCTCTCTCTCTCTTCCTCCACACACTCTCTCTCTCCCCCACACACACTCTCTCTCTCCCCCACACACTCTCTCTCTCCCCCACACACTCTCTCTCTCTCCCCCCACACTCTCTCTCTCCCCCCCCCCACACTCTCTCCCCCCCACTCCCTCTCTCCCCACACACTCTCTCTCTTCCCCCACACACACTCTCTCTCTCCCCCCACACACTCTCTCTCTCCCCCCCACTCTCTCTCTCTCTCTCTCGCCCCCCCCCCCCACACTCTCTCTCTCTCCCCTCTCTCTCTCTCCCTCACTCTCTCTCTCCCCCACTCTCTCTCTCTCTCCCCCACTCTCTCTCTCCCCCACTCTCTCTCTCTCTCCCACACTCTCTCTCCCCCACTCTCTCTCCCCCACTCTCTCTCCCCCACTCTCTCTCTCTCCCACACTCTCTCTATCCCACCCCACACTCTCTCTCTCTCCCCCCACACTCTCTCTCTCTCCCCCCACACTCTCTCTCTCTCTCCCCCCACACTCTCTCTCTCTCTCCCCCCCACACTCTCTCTCTCCCCCCCCACACTCTCCCCCCCACCCACACTCTTGATCTCTTATTTACCCTATATATCTTACTTGCCCTATACTACACCGAAATAACCTATACTGCTTTCTTCCAGATCTGACTCAAGCTTCACACGGAAGACATCGGAACCCCCCCCCCCCCTAACCCAGAAGACAGGAAGAAAACACCTCCCCTCCAATGTATAACATTGCCGGAATGAGGGTACCTGGACATTGAGAGACTGCGGATCATGTAAGATCCCAGGCGGGATTGCTGCTTTAGATATTGTGAAGCGGGGACGTCCAGACACTGGTTAAGGGGTTCAGTAAACTAGTCATTCACACCTGTCTTTTATTTCTAGATCCGACATTTACACACACACATACACACACACACACACACACACGTAACAAGGACTAATTGTAGTATAATGTAATACAATAAATACATTTATGTCAAAAACGAATGTTGTTCTGACCAGGAATTTAATAAATGTATTTTATTTATATATTTTATTTTAAAGCGGGGTTGGGGGCGGGACTAGGGTTGGGGGCGGGACTAGCGGTGGGGTTGGGGGCAGGACTAGGTGGCGAGTAGATTTTTTGGTTGGGCGAGTAGATTTTTGGGTGATTTGTCAAGCACTGTATATATATATATATATAATATATATATAATATTTTGTTACCAGATTTTACACATGGATCGGGCGCTTTTTCTCTTGTTTCTCCTATATATATATATATATATATATATATATATATATAGGAGAAACAAGAGAAAAAGCGCCCGATCCATGTGTAAAATCTGGTAACAAAATTTTAATAAAAAATCACAAGACAAATGCACGCTCACAATTTGTCAATGCAAATTAAGCATTGTATGGGTAAACCCATGCGCCAACAAGTAGCTGCTCGCCAAATGTTTACTTCAAAGTCAGAACTTGCAAGTATGACACGAAACCCAAGGGACCTTGCAAGACCCTCAGGAAGGTAATTATAACCAATCTCCTTTAATACAAAAAAGACTAACTGAAGCCTTCAAGAACAGTACGACAGTAGAGGAGCATCACTTCTTGTGAAAGAAGTACTTCAGTACATCAGACCTCACTGCTACCGGTGCATCACAGTCAGATGTCCCTCTGAAATTCAGGTATACAGTCTGTTGTTCTGTGAAGGTAGAAATGTGTGTGAATATATATTTCTTCTTTTGTTATGTTATACGCCCGAAACTTTGTCTCAGATATCCTGGTAAACACATGACCAGATGATTAAACCATGAACTGATGACGCAGCTATGCACGAGGGCTGCATGAGCCCGGGAGAATGTATTGCTACAATCAAGGAAGACAGCGTGTCCCGGAATAAAGATACATATGACTTAACCAATCAAGGAAGACAGCGTGTCCCGGAATAAAGATACATATGACTTAACCAATCAAGGAAGACAGCGTGTCCCGGAATAAAGATACATCTGATTTAACCCCTCCCATGCCCCTCCCCGCTATGAGCTATATAAACTATGTTGTGTACTCAATAAAGCAGCAGTTCCTGTGTTACCCCCGGGATAACGCATGTACTGAGATTGAAGCTGAACTTTGTGTCAGAGTCTTTCTTAGTGAGCTAGCGCATGCATGATTGAATTTGGAGCAAGTGACTGAAGAGAGAGAGACCCTGATATAGTGAGATTCACGACCTCATTATTTGGCGCCCAACGTGTGAGGGGGGGAGCGTGACTCCGGCTCACCACGGGAGACTGACCTGTCGCTGATTTTGCTGCAGAGACCGTGACACACCGAACCGAGGACTGATCACCCTCATTGTCAAGGTAAGCTCTTGCATACATTTTGTGTGTTATCTTGCCTATGACAAGTCGGTGGGTTGCTGCCTAGGTAGTATAATCTGTTTAGGTCTTTCACTCACGTTGATGTGATACAACGGTGTGATCTTTAGAGTCGCGCTCTGTTTAGAACTGTTAAAAATATCATACTCTTCAGTTGCTTGTGGTCACATATAAGTTGCTAAATTGTACGAATGTTTACATGTTATATATGCTAGTCAGTGCCGCAAGTAGGAGCCCGAAGTGGAGTGGGATTTTTGTCGACTGACTGTAGCTAGTATATGTATGTGTATTAATGCATTAGTGTTGGGAATTTAGGTGACCGAGTGGGTAGTAATGGGAGATAGATTGCGGGTTGTCTGATTGATTTTCTGATAAGTAATTGCAAAATCCCTGAATGAGAGTGCAGGCTGTCAGCCCAGTAAAGGGGAACAGGACAGGCACCAAGAAGTGCAGGCTGTCAGCCCAGTAAAGGGGAACAGGACAGGCACCAAGAAGTGCAGGCTGTCAGCCCAGTAAAGGGGAACAGGACAGGCACTGATGCTCTGAGGGCGGTAACCTGGAAAAGTGGTTCCCTCGAGACGTAGAGATAGTACTCTGTCTCCGGTACCGGGTGTCTGGGGTCAGGGACCCAGCGTCTGAGGGCGGTAACCAAACAGTGGTTCCCTCGAGACGGTGACACAGGACCGGCCACGATATATTAGTGGGACGAACAGAGAATTCAGAGATGTTGCACTTATTTAAGAAAAAACATGTGTTGCCCACAGGGGCACAGACAGCACTAGATTTAGTCCGCACTCGAGAAGGAAAGAAATATACCAAACATGCTACTAATCTATATAAACTGGCGGGAGTCCCGCCTACGGGAAGATTGCAACCGAAGTTGTTAAGAACGAATATGCAAAAGTGATATAAGTGAAGAAAAAAAAAAAAAAAAAAAAAAAGGTGCAGTTTTAACATTTAAGCACAGGCAAGTAAGACAGGGAAAGGAGTCTTAGCCTGCCACCGAGAGAGAGAATAGAACGGAAAAGAATGCCAGCCCTGGTAATATTTCTTTGAAAACTTTATTCGTGCTGGCCACACGAATGGGTCTTTTAAAACCAGAAAATATTCTTTTTCCTTCAGTTCTAATAGCAACTAGAAAGAGGAGTCTTTTTCTATGGGAGGGGGAAGTTCAGGGAGCGCAGTCTTATGTGATTTTTGAATCCCACATGGAAATGTACCTTACGTTAGTATGAGTCAAAATAATTCTGTTAAGGGACAGAAGGGTACCGCTGCAGTTATTTTATCATTGCCAGGACAGAAGTTAATATAAGAACAAGTGAAAAATAAAGCAAGTACGCTGTTTAAAGTATGTAGTATTACTGCAGCAGAAGGCAGGTTACAGCCAGAAGAGTGGCGAAAGATATTGAAAAAAAAAAAAAAAAAAAAAAGGAGAGGAATTTTGAATGATAACAACCTGCTGAAGATAGCAGAAGCCTGGTTTAATGTTACCAAGGCTGTCCAGAGAAAAATAGACCGAGCAGGAGATAGAAAAGGGAGGCTAAGATTGTTTTAATTGTGGTGTGACTGATTTATCTATGTGTGGCTATTGAGCTTCAAAAGGAAGGTTTCACTGAAATAGAATGTGGAGGGAAAGATAAGAAAAGTTACTGTTATATGAAAGTACCCGAAAGTGACAAAACTACACCTTCTACCCCTAAAGTTGACTCTCCCCCTCCATATCCTCAAAATAGTCCATGTCCCGTGGAATCACCATATTGGGTATGTCCCATATGCAAATCACAGAACCCAGTATGCAGGGATAATTGTTACTCCTGTGGAGCTCACCGCCCCCGTGAGCCTGCTAGTCAGGAGAAAGACGAGAAAATAAAATTATGCCCCCTTGTCACAAGATAGCATGAATTTGTAGTGAATGAAGTCAGTGAAACTATGAAAGTTCAAAACAGAAGGCATTAAAAAGAACTGAGTGGAGGGAAATAGCATGAGCGTGTGGCGTTATTTGTGTGTTAAGATGTTAAATGAACCTCAGCTATATAAAAGCCTGTTGGTACATTTTTGAAAGGTCATAAAAAAATGTAGTTCTTAGGGCTCTGGATAAAGCTCCATGTATTTAAACTTTAAGCAAAAGTTCCAAGCTAATAATTATTATTTTTCAGGAAGAAGCTGTGGTGTATCTTTATCTTATCTTTTCAGGGTCAATTGGCGAAACGCCCAGAAACAAGATGGCTCTTTGCCCGGAAACAAGTCTTATAGAAAATATTTTTTCTTTAGTCAGATGAATATGCAGAGTGTCTTTAAAATTATAAAGCTGACCATGTGCTCAGCACTGTGCAAAGAGATTATATAAAGCAAGACATTAGTGTGAAGTCTTATACAAAATCATTTGTCTATTAACTGAATATGTGATGTATGTTATAACGAATTAACCATTTATTTTTTCCAAACGTGTCCGTAAGCAGTGGTTATTGTAAAAATTGCTGTGTAATCTAGAATGGGTTTGCTAGAGGGTGGTGAATTTGGGAGTCACCTCTCATTTGTGGGTGTGTCTTGTGTATAGGGTTAAATACAGGGGATACATAGTTGCAAAAGCAGTTACATAAGTGAATAAGGTATGCATTATGTAGAAGGCATTTCAAATTTCTTAGCAGAATAGTTACAGTGGAGTGTTCGGGGTAAAAGCCAAATAGGGATTGGCTAGGGAAATTTGTAGGGGTAAAATAATTGCTTAAATTGGGAGGGAATATTTTTCCATAACAGTAGATAGTATTGGGAAAAGGGATATTGGCCTGTAGTTTGAGACAGTGTTTTTTGTCCCCACTTTTGAAGCTTGGGACAAACTCTGGTAGTTTCCCAGGTCTTAGGGATATGGCCTGCAGACAGGATAGAATTAATTATGGAAACAAGTGGTTAGCAAGGGATGAGGCCCTAAAGTTTCAGGAACTTAGATTGTATCAAAGTCAGGTTCACATTGGCTACTTAGTTTTAATTTGAGGAACATTAATAGGGAATACCTCTGTCTATATGTGGATGCTAAGACAGGAGTAAACACATTGATACAAGAATTTAGTCCTAGGTATAAATTATCTCCCTATGAGACACATATGGGATGACTTGTGACTATCAACAGTCCAAAGGAAAGAATTAAGGACCATGTTAGTGGTAATAAAACAGTAAGTTGTATGCAACTAATACATTTTTTGAGTCTCTCTAGGCAAAGTTGAAAGTGCACCTACTCGAGATGGGGCTAATAGTCACATATTCCCTGCGCAAGCATGCTTTTCATCTCAGGTGAAAAGGCCTAAAGTAATCACCAATACAGCAATTAAAGCGGCAGAGTCATTTTCCTGGACCCAAAGTACAGTAAAGCTCGTTCCAGCTCCACCAAACATTCCAGCTCCACCAAAGACCAAAGTCACCTAAAGCACAGCCGCATCAAGTTAACGTCTTGCCGAGTCAAAACTCTAACCGTTAACCAACGAGGAAAATAAGACACCAGGCTAAAGCCAGGTTTTATCAGAACTTTTCATTTTTTCAGAGACTCAATATTTTTATTCTTTAGAGTGTGTTAAGTTAGAAATTTAAGGTGTATGTACAAGTGAGCCTTGATGGGAGGATTGGTTTCCTGGAAGCGTGGCTTGTGAAAGCTCTTGTATGTGTTTTGGCAGTACTCTTCACTCTCTATGTATGTGTCATGTGCAGCAAAACTTTGATCCAGAAGTGTGTTGCACCTCCACCGAAAGGAGGGCGGGTGTCAGCCACAAGGAAAGGATCATAAGTCAGCCATGTTGACCCATCGCAGACATCGTCTGTTCTGATATTCTGAGTGATTGATGTATACAATGCGTGCAGGGTGAGGATCATGCATTAGCTTCCACAGATACCAAACCCCCTCAATTCTCAGTAATAGAATGTTGTGATGATTATGAAAATCCAAGAACAGGTTCAGATTAGGCTTATGGCCTTACAAAACAGAATTGCTTTAGACTATGTTTTAGCTTCAAAAGGAGGGTTATCTGTTTGATTAAAGACAATGTTGTGTTTTTATTTCAGATCAGTGTAGCAATGTGCAGCATGAACTTGATTAAATACAAGAGATTCAAAAGAGGTTTACAAAGGGAAGTGACAGATTATCACCCTTGGGGTTAGGTGAATGGCTTAGATCACTTGGAGCAAATTTTTTTTTTTGAATGTTTTGATGTGTTTGGGAGTGTTACTTGTTGTCATATATGTGGGTGTCACGTGTTGCAAAGGTATGATCCACAGGTGTGCGACCCCCTCCCCCATTCGGATGCCACTCTTTACAGATGCCAGAAAACAGCAGTCCCGTGAAGAAAGAAGATGCCGACCACAGTTATTCAATTCATCAAAAGACATATTGGCCGCAGCGCCTTACGAGACTATGACAGTGAAGGGCACGCGCCCTTGTCCTCTGAAGTTATCCCTGGACTATCATCATGAACTTTATTCTCAAAAGCTATGTTTTAAGAATAAAAAGGGAGGGAGTGACAAAGTGAGAATATGACGTAAGGGAGGGGGGTCTGATATAACAGCACTGGGATCTAAGCAACCATTTTGAGTCAGCATCCATCTTAGGTGCCTGATATTGTCTATTGTCTGTATGAAAGTTGGAATGAATGTTAGTTTAAAATACATTTTTTCTTCTGAAGTTCCAATTGATATTGAGCGGTTCAGCTAAGCCAAAAAACCTTGAGAACAAGAGCAATGTGCCAATGTTCGGGAATAAAGCTAGGAAGGTTTAACCCAGGATTCTGTACCTCTAATTCATCTATATCCTCCACTGACCTACAGAATCACACGCTACATATGTTAGATATTTATTGGTTGTGTGGAAATGGTAAGCTCCGAAATATTCTACCCCAAGTGTGGCAAGGACAGTGTGCATTAGTTAAGGTAGTTATGCCTTTTAGAGTGCTCCCATGGGAACCAGAAGTACAGTACCTATCCAGGAAACCTCTCTCTTTGCCGCGGTCAAAAAGGAGTATTGAGACAGCTCTACAAAGTGATAATTTAGTATATAGAGATGCAATAGGGGTTCCAAGGGGGGTCCCTGATGAATTTAAGGCCCAAGACCAAATTTCCGCTGGATTCGCATCAATCATCCCACAAGTACAAATTAATAAAAATGTTGATTGGATCAATTATCTGTATTACAACCAACAGAGATTTATCAATTATAGTAGGGACGCTTTCCAAGGTATAATTGAGGAACTAGGACCAAATACCAGAATGACTCTTCAGAATCGTATGGCCTTGGATATGCTTTTAGCAGAGAAAGGTGGTGTATGTTCCATGTTTGGTGAAGAATGTTGTACTTATATCCCTGAAAATTCGGCAATTGACGGTAAAACAGTCAAGGCACTCAATCAAATTAAGGACCTAGCTTTAGAGGTAAAGAGGAATGCAGGAGTAGATACCAGTTGGGCCAATTGGATAGCAGATTGGGCGGGAGGATGGAAATCGATTCTTACCACGATCGGCCTAGTTATTTTATGTATTTTTATATTTGGTATTCTTATTCTCTGTTGCCTTATTCCTCTCTATCGCAAACTGATGCTCAAAGTTGGTGGTGTCGACATGATGATAAACACCGGAAGTGAATTGGAAATTCTGCTTAGCTCCAAAATTCACAAAGATATGCCTACCCACAGTCCTTCTAGGACTCCGCATTTTATTTGTAATTCATTGCTGTAGACTATTAAGGCTATACGGAAGGGAAGGGACTCTTGCGGTGTGTTAAGTCTCGATGGAAGGTACAGGAGTCTATTAGAGATATCCTGTGCCAGTAATCGAGTGAAGTATCCCATTCCTTTTTCCCCATCGCAAGACAGCCTTACTCCCTTAGGCAAGTCAGAAATATCTATTCAAGGGGGGATTGTGAAGGTAGAAATGTGTGTGAATATATATTTCTTCTTTTGTTATGTTATACGCCCGAACTTTGTCTCAGATATCCTGGTAAACACATGACCAGATGATTAAACCATGAACTGATGACGCAGCTATGCACGAGGGCTGCATGAGCCCGGGAGAATGTATTGCTACAATCAAGGAAGACAGCGTGTCCCGGAATAAAGATACATATGACTTAACCAATCAAGGAAGACAGCGTGTCCCGGAATAAAGATACATATGACTTAACCAATCAAGGAAGACAGCGTGTCCCGGAATAAAGATACATCTGATTTAACCCCTCCCATGCCCCTCCCCGCTATGAGCTATATAAACTATGTTGTGTACTCAATAAAGCAGCAGTTCCTGTGTTACCCCCGGGATAACGCATGTACTGAGATTGAAGCTGAACTTTGTGTCAGAGTCTTTCTTAGTGAGCTAGCGCATGCATGATTGAATTTGGAGCAAGTGACTGAAGAGAGAGAGACCCTGATATAGTGAGATTCACGACCTCATTAGTTCCATCATTAGATGCTGTGTGTGGCTCAGGAACGTCCTCCCTCTCCTGGCAGCAGACGCACGAGCTATTCCACCAAACGTAGCTCCTTGAAACCATGTGCCCTACGTGTACGCGTTTCTTCTGATTGACGGATTTCATATATACAATTAAACAAACAAAAAGACTGCGCCCCTCAGGTGTCTGTCTCAACTACCATGATATTAGTAAGTGATAATGAACTCCTAAAAATAGGTCATTAAATTGATCTCAGTAGTAGTGATCTGGATATATGAATATATGAATAACACACAAATATAAATGAATATGTATATGTAAATTTAGTAATCAGTAGAAAAAACTTTTTGAGAAATGTATTATATGTGTTTTGTTTTGTAGTGTATAATATTAGCATCTATGTATATGCATACATTCATGTCTATATATGGTGTAATATTTATTCAGATATTTAATTATAGGTTCCATTTTACCATCATAAACATTATTATCTGTGATTATCAATTGATATATAATTTGGTTGCCATATACATTCGCACCAGAGATATGGACAGGAATGAGTGTATATTTGTTTAAAATGTATTTACTTATTATCTAATTATTTGTATACAAATATTATGGTTTTTGATCTGATGTGTATAATTGATGTCTTTATTGTAAAGTTATTTTATACGCTCATATATTTCTTAGACAATTCCATGATATAAGGTTGTTGCCTCCTTAGCCTTTAAATTGATTTCATGTGTTGATTAATTAACTAATTAGCCAAGATCGTGGTTGATTGGTTCACGCAAATATAAATAGCTATGACGCATGTCTGTCATTTATCCCCTGATGAAATCACCTTAGTGTGAAGAAATGCGTTGGGAGTGTTAGTGCGAGCTACTGACAGTTGTTACCACACTTATCCATACCTTGGATCCTGCTGGGACGCTGTGACGCTGCCACACATCGGCGAACTATCCCCCCCTCCCGCTTCCCCCCCCTAATGTCCCAATACCATTTCCTCCCATCCGGAGTTGCTGTGTTAAGCGGTGTACTTCCGGGTTACATCGGGAGAGGATGCGCAATCTCTGAGGCCCCTGCTGGACGGCGGCTCAGAGGTGATGGGACTCCACGAGGGATAAGAGGCGTGTGAGCAGAGCGGGGTCATCCGGCGGTTGGCGAATGAGTATACTCATTACATGCTTGTTTTTCACATTTGTTTGTGAGTTTAAATTTGTTGGACTCTATACTGGATTAGTAAATGTGTATTTTTCCTATTACACTAGGATCGGGCGCTTTCTTTCTTCTCGTTTTATATATATATATAAATGTATTTATATACATTCATTGTAACATCGCCGGAAGAAGAGATCAGTGTATCTCGAAAGCTCGCAGAAATAAAAGCATTTCGTTAGCCACAGAACGGTATCATCTATTTATTTTTTGATTATTGAAGCTCGGCTAACACGGTACTGATACCTCTACATATATATATATATATATATATATATATATATATATATATATATATATAACAACACTACTGCCTATTCAAGATGAGCCATAATAAAGGCTTCTCGTTCCCCATTTATTCAATGGAGGCTGTCAGAATGCATCCTTTACAGATTGCTACTGTATTTCTCACGACATTGTATAATGGTATTGCTTAAAGAACATATGGTGCAGGAGAAGTGATAATTGCTAACCATAGGTAAGTTATACTATCCTTTTATATTGCAGCATGTATACTATTCCACACATGGACTATTGATTTAGTCCTTGTTGGCCAGGCAACCTTAGCTAGGGTTGATGCCTCTCTGGCACTGAATGGTCATCTCTTTTTCATCTTTTGCATTGCTTTCTCTTGAGCACTTGATGCTTTTCCATTAATCTGGCACTGCAAGCTTTTAAAGTGCGTACAAAGCACAGCTCCCTGCTTCTTCCGGCAGCAACACGGTTTAACATAAAAAGGGAGCAGAAGGCAACTGGAAAAAATAATTGGCAAACTCTCCATCTACTAATGCAATTAAAAGTCCTAAAAAGTCGCACACAGGAAAAGATCGCACCTTCCGAGCTTTTTAGGTTTCCATAGCAACTGGAATCTTCAGAACACTCAGACAAAGAGAATGCTTTCTTCTATGTATTCCTAACCAGAGGTCGCTATAGAATGGGATCCATCAAGGTCTGGTAACCATTATACCATTCTCTTATTTAACAAAAAGGATACATCTAGCAACATTAACAATGATCTAAGCACTTAAATTGCTAATATTGCTGATGGTTTGTTTTCTCTCATTTTACTTTAGATTTCATTGATAGAGATACGTGAAATGCAAAATTGTATTGTCTGATTTTGCTGCACTTATTGTACTATTATAATTCCCTGTACTGTATTCTTTGTGAAGCGCCGAGTACACTTTTGGCGCTATATAACTAAAGATATACAAATAAACTATCAGCTAAAAAGCAATTACATTTGGCTAAGATTAACAACTACTTCAACAATTCACTCTCCTGAATCTAGCGACTTAAAAATGATCATTTGTAGTGTATTTATTTTCTTATTATTAACAACTGTAGACCATTGGAGTCTTCAAGCTGCAAAGTGATGTACAGATGCGTCCAGTCTTACTGTTTCCAGAGCGTAGTCCGGTGACCCGAGATTGCGGCCCGAGAAGATTAATGGTGCAGTGAAAAACAGTGAGTCTGGTCACATCTGTGTCAAAGAAGAAAATACTATTTGCTTTCAATAGGATTTTCTCTTTGATTAATCTGGTGATATTTTTACCCCAATTTTCCAGCTGGGAGCCTGACACATATTGAATAGCATAAAGGGTAGTTGGTTTTGCTGCTATAATCAAATTGCTGTCCAATACTACCTTGGACATCTTTCCATACAACTTGTTGCTAGCTCCTCTTCTTGGAGAAGACTAAAAAGATGTTCTATACCTGATTGTTGCATACAAACCATGGAAATCAGCTATAGAGAACATACTGTTTTCATTCTTTTCCATCCAAAGCAATTATAATTACTGATTCATGCAGGGAAAGATTACACACAACTCTGGAAATTAATGAATGCTCAGTCTCGGGTATCATATTTTTCACTGGGTAATTACTATCAATGCTGTTTATATTTACCGCTCTTGCTCTTTGACAAAGTCCTATACCTAGGACGAAACGCGTCAGAATATCCTTGCTCTGTGTATGTCTATTTTTGATTTAATACATTTTTTAATTGAGCTTGGTCTGTTCTATCTATCGGAGGGCAGTGACCGCCATTGCAGCAGCATGTTTCCCATCTGTTTATATTTACAACAAAAAGGTTATGGGTCAGTTTATTAGCATTTTACAATTTAAGAATAATGTATAATCATTGCGTGCTTGGTTGAACATTTTTATGTTATAATGTATAACTTCCATAATGACAGCTAGGACAAACATGGAAAAAAATAGCGGTGCACTGTAGGATATAGAGCTCGGCTGCTTGAAAATAAAGTCAATTTATTGGCACATCATGAATCTCACATGAGGGAAAAGTTCGAAATTGAACGCTTTTGACGCCTCTCCTGGTGCTTTTTCAAAGCGCCAAGAGAGGCGCAAAACGCGTTACAGTTCTAATTTTTCCCTCATGTGAGGTTTGTGATGTGCTAATAAATTGATTTTATTTTAAAGCAGCCCAGCTCTTTTTCCAACAGTGCGACGCTACTTTTCTTCCTGTTTGCCCTGAATTTTCTACATGGCTGGAGCAAGCTGAAGAAACTCCTACTAGACATCACGTGAGTACCCCAGTACTTGTGGCGCAGCCACAGTGCAAATATATTTTCATTATTCATTCACATCAACAAACTGTATTCCATACACCTCAATGCCAGCAGCAACCAGAAGGCATATTCCACTGGCTTGTGTGCGGTCACAGAGCCTATGTAATTACACCGTGGGTGAGAGAGGGAGTGAGTACAAATGTATTATTATTAAGCAAGTTGAGATCCATTTATATTTAATGTGAGGAGAACCTATGGATTTAATATGAGAACTGTGATCTGTTGCTACATGTTGATTGCCACAACGGTTTTTGGTGCACTGCAATTGTTCCTGTTCCTTACTATTCATAATGACAGGTAGACATTTGATGAAAACATATTAAGATTATATATCCTAAAGATGGACTATCTGGATGCTAAATAAATCATGACCTTTTTTTCCACTGCAGTAAACCTTTTAATATTTGGAGAGGTAATTTTTTATATATGCAATGCATTGCTTGTTGTGTTCAAATGCACTACAATACACATCAATAGTTAGATTCTTTTTTTCTCGATTGCCTCCTGGGAATTAGTCACCTCAGTATCTATAGATTAAAGCAAAACACCAATTTAGTGTCAGCCATTAATGCTTCTGTGCCTTGTTAGCCCTCACAACATTATAAACTTATGGTTTTGAAGCAACAGTGACTCCAGCTCCAGCTCCAGCTCCATACTAATGAAATCAAACCACTTATATCAGTTTATTTGGTTATCATTCACTAGAAAAAAAAACACTATACTTTACCATTCTAGTAGTAATATTGTTCCATGAGATGTTTAGATGTGTTGTAGGTTGCTGTGATCTGGTGGACCAACATGACATTTTTTTCATAGATAAATGTGAAGTGTCCAGAGCTTTTCAAAAGACTTACAAGTATTTTTCTTGAAGATCATGTCTTAGTTGGTGCCTGGGACATTAATGCCTTTTTGTGCAGCTGTACAACAAATACAGCAACAAAAGGAATTTAACGGAATATTTAAAAATACTATTTTCCTGTATTGCTAGGGAGGTTTAAATTAAAGTGGCCTGGTCTGTCTGTTTATGGGGGTAATTGGCCATAAAACCGCAGCCATGTTTACAGTGAGGTGACACTGAAATAGAATATAACCTCTACTAAGTAAGGCCCGGGCCATAGAGGGGGGAGCCGTGCTGAACCGCGCGGACGCTGAGGCTCGCCTGCAGAAGCTGTGCGATTCCATGCACATACAGGCGAGCCAGCGTCCGCGATCGGAAGTGGGGGGAGACTGAGGGAGGCGGGGCAGTGACGTCGCTGGGCCAATCGCCCGCGACGCACTGACGTTGACGTCATGGCGTTGACGTCACGGCGCCGTGACGTTGACGCAGCCCCGCTCTCATTGGAGGTTTTCAGCCGACAGCGCGCTGAAAAACAGCTTGGCTCTCGTCTGAAAACTCCAAAGCATGAGCACGCCTGCGGACGCTCGCGTGAGCCCCCTCTCAAGGCATCCTCATTGAGGATGCAGGGGCTCAGCGCTGAGCGTCCGCACGCCTCAGCACGGCCTGTCCTTCTATGGACTCGGCCTTAGTCGGGCACATCCTCAATGGCTGATGCTTAAACATTATGGACCCTCTTTAAACTTTTGTCACTACAGGGGATCAAAGTTCAGCATTCTTTTTACAGACATACAAGAAAAAAAGTATGTAGCGTTGTGACGTGTGAAGTCAAGCAGATTAAATGATACCACATATGCAGGGAATAGTTATGATGCATCTCTTAGATACATATTTTGCCCACAAAGATTACAATTATTCCTATCAAAATAGATGTCCAAACATGTAGTTTGATCATCTGAATGCAATGATGTGGGTCACATTATTCTAGGAATCATGGGAAGAGAGTTATGGGTTATTTTTATACTCTGAGCTATTTTTAGTTTTAAAAAAAACTATTCTCCACCCCCAGTCATAAATGTCACAAGAGATGGATGAGTGGAAGTTAAGGAAACAACCATAAAAAGGTGGGGCTCATCTTTGTGACAGGGAAAGTTTGAGGATAAAAAAAACATGTATTTGGGATATCAAATTGGAATTCAAAATAGAGGGGTGTTTCATGCCAATAAACACATGGATGCCCTTATTTCTACTGCAACCCAGTTTGCTACAATGGGATTTTGTGTCGATTTACATATTTTTTCCTAATAAACAGGGGGCCAACGACCCCAGAGGTAACACCTTAAATTATTCTTCAAAAATTGTACCAGCGCAAAATTGAGAAACTGTATATATTCTGTGATGTATAATAGGGATTATGTCTCCCCTCTTCACATCCACAACATATAGATGATTTGGATAAATTATATGAAGTGTACTTACTGATTTCTCTTTCTCCCCTCTCTCCTCTTTTCTAAGCATATGAGAATAATATATATATGGTAGTAAAGATGCTAGAACCATCAGTATGTGATATATGTGTAGCATGGCTAGTCCAGACTGCCTCTCTACCCCCTGTCACGTAAGCCCTTAGAAGCTACAGGCTGTGACAGGCTATTCTGTGGGCATTGACCCCCGTCATGCTGACTCTCTGAGTGACAGAAGTGGTGGTGACTCAGGGTCTGTGTACAGCCAATCATGGTACAGACCTTGTGCCCTCCCCTTCTGGAGTCTCTGAGAGGAAATGCCAAATTATAGTGATTCCAGTTCCACTCCTCCTAGGGAGAAGAGGTGTGAGATGCTCCTCCCGGCTAGGAGTGAGACAGGCCAGTTAGTCCCTCCTGTGCTGACTGAGCCAGGAGAAAAGAGAGGCCTAGTGACTACCAGAGAGCCAAGCACCATCCAGAGGCCGGGGACCCTCTGATATCCATCTGCATCCGCTGTATAGCATCTGCAGTGACTGCAACAATAAAGCATCCCTTTTCATATATCCCTGCCTGAGTTTACAGTCTCTTGGGCAGGGGTGTGAAAGAAGTCTGTTTTGTTGGGGACTGTCTCTGAGAATACTGGAGCCCAATGAAGCTGGAGGTGCTGACACCCTGAGTTGAACATCAAGATCACTAAAAGCCTGTCCTGTTCCCCACAACATCATGGACCACTCAGCTCTCCTGGACCCTCACAGGTATGCACGCACCACAAACACCTGTAGCAGCAGTACATCCAGAGAGGGGGAGGGGGAAAATGTTACATATGTATGTCCTTCTAGCACTATAGAGAATAGGTTATTTAAGATACGTTATTGTAACACTGTATCAAAATGTAAATAGAATTGTTGCAAAAGTCTGGTGTCTAGTGCACTGGTCGGCAACCGGCTCTTTCCGCAACTCAGTGTCGGCTGGCATTTTCACGCAGGGCCGCCAATGGGGTGAAAGCTGGGACAACTGTCCCGATGGCTGCGGGAGGCCCTTCCAGCACTGGAAGTTGGGCCCAAACTCTGCATCTGGCTGCCGGTCCCAAGCTCTCCCGTGGTGGCCATCAGTAGAAGCTCCACCACTTGCATGCCAGCCGGCTGTAATTCTATAGTGACTGTACAAAAATTTCTTATTTACCTGTATAATTCCAGGAAAAATGATCACATTGGATCTGTCGTAACCTGGCAAAATGCCTTGTTAACTGTGTTCAGCTGGTCACAGCTGCTTATGGGTGGGTAGTGGCCCCTCACCCCCAAAGTTTAAGCTTGTCCCACCCCACTTTCCAAGTTGGCAGGTTAGGTTTATTCTACCAGGTTATGACAGATCAAATGTGATCATTCTTCCTGTAATTATACAGGTAAATAAGAATTTGAACCCAGGTGAGTTTTATGACCTGCTACGGTCATACCTTGTAAGTGGCAGCAGGCTTAAGACGCTTTGGCCAAAGGGTTAAACTAAATGACCCTTTTACAAGAGATATATAGGTATTGCCCTGTGTATTTTTGTCACATTGGAAGTAGCTTTGGGCATTTTTGTTTTTTGTTGTATACAACCTTTTTTTGAACATATCTATTGTATCTGCCATCACAGTCTCCATGGGTAATGAATCCCACATTGTAACTGCCGTTACTGTAAAGAACCCTTTCCTTTGTTGCTTTGTTGTCTGCAACTCGGCTACGATCAGTCAACAATGATTTGTGGGGTTATTGATACAATTGCAGTTCAGTACGTGTGTCCAGCAGGTGGCGCATTGTAATGGAACCACAAGGGAGCAGCGAATTGCATTAAAACCGCAGGGATTTACACTTGGTTTTGTGTGGCACCGAAAACAGTAAGTCTTGCTACATCTGGACAACAGTAGTCTGTGGACACATTGCCTTGCTTTCTGTGAAAGACATCTCATCTTGATCAATGCCTTCCCAGAAGTGTTTTTAATTTATAATTGGAAATTTATATTGTTCTACAGATTAAATCCAATTTACCTTTAACGCTTCAATTTAACTTTCTGTAAAAAAAAAAATATGTTAGATTGAAGAGGTCTCTACATTGGAAAGGCTTCACCTAAGGCTTAGTCCATAGAAACTGAAGCCGGGTGGAGGCGCGCTGAGGCTCAGGGATAGCGGTGCTTTCCCTGGCCTTAGAGTGCGTGCCGTCCGTGGGCGTGTCTGGGGGCGGGCCAGTGACGTCACGGAGCTGGTTCGCCCTCATCGGGCGAACCGCTCACGTGACCGGCCCTGCGCTCTGGCAAGCGAAGAAACGTAACATTTGTTAAGACACACGCTTCCGCAGACGTGCGGAAGCATGCGCGAGCCCCTGCTAAAGCCGCTCTCATTGCGGCTGCAGGGGCTCAGTGCCGAGCAGCAGCGCGCCTCAGCACGGGTCAGCGCCTAAGCGCTGACCATGCCCGAGGCCTTAATATAGGAAACCAGCACATTTTATTTCCATTCCTTCTAGGGTCTTTAACTAGGGTTGCCAGGTGGCTTCTCCAAAAATACTGGACTCAATGGTGAAAGGTGCGTCCGGTCACTATGTCCAGGGAGGAAAATACTGGACACATACATGTCCAGTATTACAGTACCTCTCATTTTTTGCTGGACAGAGTATCCAAATACAGGACAGTCCAGTTCAATACCGGACACCTGGCAACCCTATCTTTAACACAGAGGGAGCTATTATCAAGCTGATTATATTAGCATGTGCATAGTTTTCCATATCAGCATTAATGTCCATATTTATTAAGGGGTGCTACTGTATAATACACTTCAGGGAATGGGTTGTCCTTAAGATGTCTCTGTGGCTGGATGTGAAAGAGAAGTTGCATTATCCGGAAATGTTTTTCATACAGCAAGCACCTATGGTTTATAAAGGATTCAAAATCTATATAATAAACATTCCTAACACTATTCGAGTTGTGCTGTGCACATTTCTTGAGTTTGAACAATTAATTGGCAGCATTCTATTTCCCAACAAAGTGCACATGTACTGTGTAAACGGCTTCAATCATATGAATGCAAGCACAGGTAATAAGACTTTGGCTCCAATCTAGAGTAATCACTAGTGGGGCTGAGTATTTTCTAAAGGGGATGAGTATTTTTGTATATCTCCTACATTGCAAGGAGAAATATTTTTTTTTTAAAACATTTATTACTGCACATTACGTGAACACTGCCTGAAGGGTAAAGCCTGAGAAAAGATAATAGAGAACAATAGATGTTACGTTTCACTGCTAATGACACAAATGGTTTGCTGCTCTCTACTGGCCAGAAATCAAAGTTAGGAAAAGTCTTAATATATGAGTGTGTCTGGGGAAATAATAAAACAGAAACTGAGTCTCAGAGCAGAGACATTTAATGAGAAAGTGCTTAATATGGAGTTAGCACTGGATGGCAGAAAAGAACACATCAAGCTCTTTTTTTTTTGTAAATGATTATCTGTGTAATAAAGTTTGACTCATTGGGAAGCCTTGGTTTTGTATTTTCAATATTGTTGTGTGTATTTATATCTTTATGTATATATATCAGCCAAAGTGTACTCGGCACTTTACAAAAAAGACAATACAATACAGGGAATTTTAATACAATTAGACAAAAGGGAAAGGAGATCCTTGCCTTTGAGAGCTTACAAGCTAAGGCTTTGTCCATAGTGAAAGCGAAGGCGAGCGCTACGGTGCTACTTGCCTCACGCGAGCTTTCCTCTCCGGCTATGTGTGGACTGTAGGTTTTTTGAAAGCGAGCGAGGGTGTAGGCACTGTCATGATGTGGAGGGGCGTGTCAAGGAAGTGTCATGCATGAGAACATGCCTTTAGCAAATAATAAAATGCATAATGCAATAACAGGAGTATGCAGAAATATATATATATATATATACACTGTCATGCATCAGAACACGTAGAAAGAAGAACACAGATATATGTGCTCAAGATCCATGAATCATTTGATGGCTGTGAGTATATAATTGCTCAGAATATTCAATTTGCTTGAAGATGGACAAATAAGCCACAGTGAGTATCCATGATGTAGTGTGTAAATAAGCTCAGATGAAGGGGGTAGTATATCTGTATACAGTCTTGTGGTGTGTGTAAGGACAGACTGTATATTAACAGTCTAGCCATGTTTATCACCTAGGTAGACAGCCTCCCTTGAGCAACACACACATATTCAATCTTGTCTCTATATGCATAATGAAGAGGAAGATGTACTCACAATTGTAGGTAGTCCAGTCTCAGTGAGTGCAACATGCTGACAGCATGCTAAGAGAGATCCAGATTGGTAAAAAGCGGAGCACAGCAATCACAAAAATATATGTGGCTACAAATCAGAAGCTAAATTAAAAACACCTTTATTTACTCAGGTGACAACATGGACAAGCATGGACACTCTGTCACTCTAGAGTGACAGACCTGTTTGTCCATGGTGTCACCTGAGTAAATAAAGGTGTTTTTAATTTTTATAAAATGTGATGCATTGAAATAAGCATTATACACTACAAAAAATGTAAAAATCAATAAATTAACAATTATATACATGTTTATAACTTGGGCAGGACACGAGCAGGGACATAATGAGAGATCAACACTGGCGTAGGGAGGCGCAGATGAGTGGAGAGCCTTGAAAATAAGGAGGATAACTTTGTAGGTGATTCAAAACTTGATGGGAAACCAGGAGAGGGATTTAAAGCAGAAGTCCTCAATACACATTATTATTTTTTTTTACTATATGCAGCATGTGAGTAGTTTTAATGAGAATAATTACCTAAGCTGCCAGTCATTGCGTTCTTCTGTGAATATCCTCCTCCGAGGGCTATCAAAATGGCTGATTTCTGACTCTGTGTTGCAGTTTGTGAAATGCTACAGCTGCTCAGTAACATTATATAACTACGTGTAATACATTACTGTTACAGCTTTCATCTCAGCAATAGACAGTCTGCTGCTGGGAACACTGCAACAGATCAGTTTGTGATACTTTGTTGCCAAAGTGCAGAGCTCAGAAAGGTTTGTTGGGAAATAAACATTTAAAAAATGTAGTAAGTATTATCTAATCCTACACAACTGATGTTTTTTTTATGTGTTTTTTTTAAACTGCAAAAGTCTTGCTGGTTTAAGGAGGAGATGACCAGAGAATATTCTGGGAGAAAGTGAAATTATTCTAGCAGCAGAATTTTGAATAGATTGCAAAGGAGAAAGTTGTGAAGCAGTGTGGCAGGACAGCCTGTAGCCGAGGTCAGGCAATAGTCCATACATGTAGTTTCAGGTTAAAGTAAATCTTGAGTGGCTTTATTTCTCCACAGCATAACTAAACATGTGGGCACACTGTTCCTTTAAGGCATAAACAAAATATAGCAGAATAAATCCTGCTCCCCATAGGGAGAACTTACTAACAGTGCAGGCCTATCTATCAGGCTGGCTGGCTAATCCATAACCAAACCGTTAGTGTATATTAAACAGTCAGAAAAATAACATGAACAGTTTTTACTGTGACTTTTAGAACTGTAGATGTGAATCCATCTGCATAGCAGCTTGTCTAGGATAGCACTGAGAGAGAGAGTAAAAGCATAGTTCTTCCTGACCTTTAGAGAGAGTAGAGGGAGTCCATCTGGCTAGCAGCTCACATAGCAGAGTTCTGTAGTCTGAGGTAGCCACCTACTACAAGCAACAACTTCCTTATATACCCTGCTGGTTATCAGGTGTCTGCTTACTTCCTGATTGTTCATGCTTCCTCCTGAATTAACCCTCTGAGTGCTGGATGAAGAACTCAAACGTATGTCTCCCAGGCATATCTGTTAGTGGCTGACTTCACCCTGTCACAAGCAGGAAGGCCTGTTAGCAGAATATTACAATAATCCAGACGGGAGAGGATAAGGGCATAAATTGTAGTTTTAACAGTATATTCGGTAGGGAAAAATGACCTAGGGATATTGCTTCATTGAGATCAGTGGCTACTTTAGTAAGGACAGTCTACATTGAGTGAGCTGTACAAATGTCAGATTGTAAAGGGTCCAGCAGGGCATGGAAATTAAGAAAGTAATTGTTGTTTTTTATTGTCTCCAAGCAGCTGCTGTCATCCACTGTAGTCTTCTAATTGTATAACTGCCATTGGCATCCAGACAGAGATTAAGGGCCATGTTCACTTAGTGGTGCTACCCATAAGACACCTTCCGGTGCCGGTAGACGACACATTCGGCATACGCTGAGCCTAAATTAGCAGGGCTTCTTGCTCATGAAATATGACTTTATTTACAAATAAGGAAATGCTCGTTTCTTAGTGTTCTTGTGCCATCAAAACCCTAAGGTACAGTACTTCTTATCTGCAAAACATGTGAATTGCCGAGTTAATGTATTTATTTATAAAAATGTGTTACCAGGAAGTAATACA
This sequence comes from Ascaphus truei, assembly GCF_040206685.1. NCBI lineage: Eukaryota > Metazoa > Chordata > Amphibia > Anura > Ascaphidae > Ascaphus > Ascaphus truei. The sequence goes on from NC_134494.1 coordinate 31,210,703, forward strand.
TTGAGAGGTACCTCTCGTTTTCAAGTATGTCCTGGGCACAGAGTTATGCTGACAAATACATTGTTGCAAATTCATTGTTACATTAAGTGAACAGGGATATACATTATATACAAGACATTGCATGCACAGTTACAGATAATATGTATTACAGGCGTATGTAACAGTTACAGACCAGATTAAAATGTGAGACAGCTCTTGTAAGTAGCTCTTAGGTCCGATGTTACTACAGTAATTGGTGCAATGCCTTAGTGTAGCCCATTCAGGCAACGGAGAATGTAAGCTGTAATCAATACTGCCTATATTTTTAGTAACATATATTCTGGTTTCCATTGTAGGGATTGGTGTTTTAAGGTGTGCTGTGGCTCAGTAACTTCTGACCTTCGCCCCAATGCAGGGTCATACTAAATATGTGACTGGAAGCCCTGCTTTAAACACTAAACACTCACCATAGACTCAATGCTAATAGTACAATACACAGTACAAGTCAATTGTATTGGTTTCAGCTTTTATGTGATAATTGGGTGGGTGACTTACAATTTGAGGATTTGATTATCATTTAATGTAATAATAGGGAGAAAGACATGTAACATGGTCTGTATATTTTGGCATATCTCCCCTCGCTGTCATGTAACTCCTAGCAGTCTAGGCTATGACAGGTTAACCTATGGGCTTTTTGACCCCCCCCCCCCACCCTCATGCCCCTCTTATGAGTGACAGAAGTGTAGTGGTGACTCATGGCCTGTGTAAGCCTATCTGGTATAGGTATAGACCATGAGCCCGTCCCTTCTGGGTCCTCCTAGGAGGGAGTGGCAAATTTAGTCCTGTTCCTGGTTCTGAGGAGAACAGAAGCAGAGAGCTGTGAGTCTCTCCCATCCGGGATGAGCGTGCTCACCGTCAGCCCTTGTGGCTGAGGGAGCATCTGATTTGGAAGATGACCCCATACTCTCAGTGTCAAGCCCCATCCAGTAGTGGGAACCCTCTGAGCCCTTGCACCACTGTAAAGATCTGATGCAGTGACTGCTAAATAAAGCCCCTTTGTTAGTCATACTCCAGCCTGGATTGAGTCAGTGCATGGTGTGTATGACTGATGTGCTTGTATCATTTTGACAATGCTGATCTTTTACAGTACAAAATCTCTTATGAAGGTAGAATATATAGAGAGGACTGTCTCTGGTACTACTGGAGCCCCCTGAAGCTGGAGGCGCTGAACACCAAAAGGAAAGAACTACAGATGATATCCAAAACCCTGTCCTGGTCTCCATATCACCGCAGACAGCTCAGATCTCCTGAACCTAATAGGTGTGCCTCAGCACCGCACGGTAGCGATGGAGTGGATCTCCCAGAGGGTGGGGGAAATAGTGCTACAGACAGAATGGGGTTGTTTGAAATTAAAATGTGTGTTGATTTCCCCATTAAATTCAGGTAAGTGAAACTTAGGTTAATGTATCTCACAAGTGCCTGCTTCAGAGTATCTGATGTTCACTGACTAGTTAGTGTGACAAACCTAAATTAAAATAAATCCCTGTTGTAACCTGCAAGAATCCAAGGTTTTAGTGCTTTTCAGTCAGGCCTTGTGTATCCCACAGGTAGTCAATCTGATTAGTGTTACAGCCTAATGTAGTAAAATTCGAAGTGCTAATTTAACATGGCGTTAAACCTATGTTAATTAGATATACAATGGCCATTGTTTTTGCAATCTCATTGAATATAGTGCTCTTATTGATTTTGAAAACGTCTCATTATTAGCACAGTACCCAGAGGTTAACGGACGTCTCTGGATCTGGACCATATTGTGGCAATGAGTGGCTCTGCTGCTTTAAAGCTGCAGAGCAGGTTTGTTTTTGAATTATAACGTAACAACATTTTTTTGTTTCTATAGCAACCATCTACAAAGTCACACAAATCCCCTTCCTCTTCTGAAACAAGCTCTGGCACACCCCTTTTTGAGCCCAGTCCTCTCTATAGCAGTGCACCAATTGTATCTAGTGACTGCCTGGTCACATGATCTTCCCCACAGAACTTTGCATCTTTGGTCCTCTTCTGCTGCACTGACGGCATTTAGTGAACCCCCGAGCCAAATCTTCGCCGATCGATCAGCAACTTGGCTAATTACTTGTCATTGTGTGGATTGTATTGATGCACATATTTCCCTTTAACAAAATAATTTAAAAAAACGGCAGCTTAGTCTGCTGCTTTATATAGATGAAATTTGAAGCTTCAACGTGCCCTACACGTCTGAATTTGGTATTACTTTCTAACTTGTAGTAACCACACAGAATCCACAGTGTTGTATAATTTATAGTGACCTGTCTGAAAATAAAAAGTAATTGATTTCTGGTTCGGTGCTGTTCATGAATGTACTGTAGGTAATCGTGATTTCAAATGCACATTTTGGCAGCTGGAAGAGTAGTTATCCTTGTGAAAAAGCGAAGTTTCATTAGCCAGAAATGGTTCACAAATGTGAATACTTGGCTTCGAAAGCTAGGTTATATTTAAAAGAAGAAAAAAAAAAGAGTAATAACAGCACCTGCAAAAGCTTTCTTTCTATCTCATTAGGAAAAAGAACAGTGTTACAACTGGAAAAGTATATGCGTTCCATTCCAGGGGAAATAACCCACTCCCTGCGATGAAGCGCCATCATTGAGCGTGAAACGCGTGGCAAGGATGCCCAACGCGGATTTGTTGGTCACTCACGGCATGTTACACTGTAGCATGATTTTTCAGGAACGCCCTTTTTTTTCTTTATAGCATTGTAATATATTTTTCCTTTTTGCACTGTATATTTTGCGTATGATTGAAATATAATCCTTTCTTCTGTAGTTAGTGAGATCTTGCATATTCATTTTTCTCACAATATTAATTTTCTGGTGTTAAGTAGAGTTTATTTGTCCGTTGCAATGTTGCTGAGTAAGTTAGTTATGTGGGCAAATGAAAGGGGCTACGTGAAATAATTGAGTCATTGCGGCCCGTAACCCCTACAGTGTTTGAGATTATTGGTCTCCATTTCTATGCTCAGATTTAACATTTCAAATTAAATGATCAATGTAATTAACTTAACATTTCGAATATTAATACAGGTCGCTATAAAATGTTAAGAAGAGAAACAAGGCTTGGAAACTTCCGTTCAAATATTTTTTATCAATGTGATAAATGATAGAAAATAGCTCCCTTAAAGGCCTTATTATATATATATATATATATATAGGCTAAAGCAACTCTTTAGGCCAACTATTTAACCCCAGTTGACTGTAATAGGGATTTTTTGGGGGCTAAAAACGACATGAATTACTGCTTCAGCATATATAGAGTAAGGCCTTTAATGCCATATTTTTGTTACATTTCCAAGCTGCCTAAACTGGCTCAAAATAACATGTACGATACTGTACAGTATATGAATTGTTATATATTTAGAGAGAGAGACGCATTAACATACATTGTTACAGTAGGTGAGGAGGGCCCTGCCCCAAGGAACATGCAATCTATATGAAGGGTGAGTGGAAACATAGGGTACAGGGGGAAAGAAGGTTGGTGTGTTTCATATTGTAACAGAGCAGCTGTAACATCAGCAAACGGCTGCCACCCAAGGCGACTACTAATTGTGTTATGTCCAATAGAGTCTGAGGAAAAGTGAGATCAGCTGCAGAACAAACAAATATCCAGCAGCAGAGATTCAGGGGGAGGTGCTGATGAACTTCAGGTCTTTAAAGTTGTGTCTGTCTTCTCCTGATGATGTTAACCCTGCCCGTGCTGTTGAATTGTACAAATGTCTTCAACTGTACCTCTCAATATTTGGGGTTCTCCTAAAATTTCACATTATTGCCATTTTTTTTTTGCTAAACGTCACATTGCTCTTGAATCCACAAAAACATACTGCATTTAAATTAAAACTTGGCTCATTGAATGTTAAAGGACTAAATAGCCCCCCAAAAAGGAAAAAGGCCATACAATATGTTAACAAACAAATGTTGGATGTTGTTTTCATACAGGTGTAACAGGGTATGTCCCATAATAACTCTCTTTCCCCCATAGTACATCTATTATGTAAGCCCCTAGTAAGTTCAGGGCATTAATAGGTTAATCTATGGGGCCGGAGACCCCCCCTTATGCTCCACTTGTAAGTGATGGAAGTAAGGTGGTGACTCGTGGCCTGTGTAAGCCTATCAGGGATAGGTACAGTCTATGAGCCCGCCCCTTCCAGAGACTTCCAAGTGGGAGTATCAAAGTTAGTTAGTCTTGCTCTGAGGAGAAAGGAGAGAGCATGGGCTGTCAGTCTCTCCCATTGCGAGGCTGAGCTGGCCCACTCCAGGCTTAGGCGTGGAGAACATCAAGACTCAAAACCCCCTACTATCGGCGTACCCACCCTCCGAAGTCTGGGACTTCAGAGATCATACAGCGCTGTAAAAGCTGCAGTGGCTGTGTACATGATGCTGCCAATAAAAGACCTTTGTTCATCTTTCACCTACCTGAGTGTCAGTTCTTGGGCAGAGTGGAATAAGTACGCAGTGATGTGAGCTGATCTCTGGGATAACCTGGAGCCCACTACAGCTGGAGGCGCACAGTACCAACTAAGAAGAAGGAGATCACTCCCAGTCTCCTGAACCAACAGGTAAAGCACCACACAGATCATGTAGCAGCATGTAGATCTCCCAGAGGGGCGGGGAAACAGGGTTACACAGGAGACTCATTTCAGGTGACATGATCAAGCCAGCTTGTGGTGAGAACATCAGTACCATTTGACTTAGAAGAAAGTGAGTCAGGCAAAGAGGGTCAATTCCTGTTCCTCAGTAACATAAAGTAACTTGGTTGGGGCTGAAAATAACCCATAAATATCAACCAGGGTTCCGCAGAACCCTGGTTGATATTTATGATATGTAGGGGTTATTTTCAGCCCCAACCAAGTGATGGATTATTTTTTGCAAGTATGTTCAAAATCTGATGAAAGTGATAAGGTATCAGGCCTGTGAAGTCTATGGTGCACTTTTTGAAGTTTAACAGACCATCCACAAGCTCGAAGAGAACTTCAGCTTCATTGTTGCAGTTGTTTTGTTGGTATTAAATTTTGTTTCTAATTAATGATATAAATAAAGAATTAGAAAGTGATTAGACCGAATTGGCAAGCGTTATTAACAGGATGGAGCAGACTTGCAAATGGTTGGAGTATTACAGAAAAGACCGTTTTCAAAGAGCAGTAACTACTGCAAAAGAAATTGCTGATGATTTGGAAATGGAACCGGTATTCAAAGTGACACGAAAGAAAGCAAATGTTTGTACATGCAGCTGAGGATGAGCAGACTATAGATGTACAGGATGCACTCCGCATAAAGTATTCTAACCAGATTGTGAACTATTGTAAACTATTGTGACAGCGATTGCATCTATGGACAGCTGCTTTGAGTCACTAAAAACGGATCAGGAATCATTTCGTTTCCTACAGCTGGAGCGGCCATTATTGAAACACTTCACGCGTTGAGTACATTGGAATACCGATGTCATGACGCGGGATGTCTTCCAACCTTACCGCCTTAAGACGCGAGTGTGACGAGTGCAGAAAATGGCATTTTAGAGTTCTGTTTTTTAAACACCTTAAATTGACACAGTAGCATAGTACTGTACACATTGCAATTCGTTCATTTCATTGCACCCAAAGAAACAGAATCCATGAAATTCAAACAAAGCAATCGCGATAAGCGCGGGTGCCTGGGGCGATCGGCCGCATTCATGCTGCGTGGGGAACAGCAGCGCACACAAAATCGGCGCCATGATTTGTTTGAATAATGGCCGCTGCAGCTGTGTATACATTTCACGAGTTGCAAAAGTTAGATTTACTAAAGTGCAGTATATATATGGAAATAATTCTCCAGGTGGATGGAAATGGATTGATGGCATGCAGAAGAACTGGGCGCTTTGAAACCTACCCTTCTGGCATCGCTTTACAAAGACCCAGTTAAGATCTTACCATTTCTTACAACAAACGAGACATATACAGACTTTCCTAATATGTACATTTCTCTTTGAATTCTTCTGACTGTTCCTGTCACTGTAGCATTTGGGTAAATAAGTTTTTCAAAGCTAAAACTTATTTCAAAACGTACATGCGCTCAACGATGCTTCAAGGACGGGTCAGTAATGGACCTTGATAAAGTGCTTCGGCATGAAACACGTAGGTGGTGCGTTCATGTAGCTCCTGCTTTTGGGAAGTCTGCAATAAATAGCTGATCTACTAATTTTGGAGTCTGCCTGGGGTTATTTTGCTTACAAGTCATTGGCTGTGCTCTGGTTGCTGCAATACTACACTGGATTATCTTCAAGAACGGGTCAGCAAGTTGGCTATTTTGTCAATTGAGAATGATATTGCTAGCGATTTGGACTATAGCGACCTTATGGCAGATTTTGCATCAAGTAAAGCTCAAGATTTGCTTCTAACATTAACGTACGATGGCGACTATGTAGCATCAAACTTTCAAGTTTTATACGAAACAGTTTTAACAAGTTTTATGTTATTACTTAATAAATCATTTTCTGGAACTAGTCATTCATTACCCTGCCGGGGGCCCCTGGCTACTTCTAAAAATTCTGATTTCGCACATTTGTAACCAAATTTTCGGTAAAAAAAAAAAGATCGGAAATGTGCTAAAAACAAAAAGTTTTCATTGCAAGCAATAGTTGGTGAGGGGTGACTGGTCTATGTAACCCCTCAACTGGGTCTGGGTTTGACAAACTATAGCAGAGAGGGGGTCTTACCTTTTCCTTAGTGGCCCTTCTCCTGCAGCGTTGCGCTGTCATGGCAACCCAACATAAAATGACAACGTGCCATGACGTAATAATGCGTTGCCATAACGCCACAACATCATGACGCCATGCTGTCATGATGCTATGACACTACAGGAGGAGGGTCGCTCTTCAAGAAATATCCCAGGCTGGCAGGTAAGAACTTTCACCTGGGGGGCCCTGTTAACAGCGTGCTGCCATGGTCACGTTATGTCCAGCCCTACCTGGTGTATCCCTATCAGCAATTTGGGAAGCACATTCCACTGAACCACTGACATCCCTTTTCAACCCATTTAACTAAATGTTCTCCAACTTTTTTTAAATTATAAAATAAACAACACAAAATCCTGTTAATAGGGAGGCTGAAATTATTAAAATTAAACTTTAATTTCAGATGGAAGGAAGATAGCATTACATACAGTACTTGGGAGTGTAGCTGATCCCCAAATATTCCGAGTTTTACAGAGCTAATTACCCAGAGATGTTTGCGTCTATCAAAAAAGATTTAGATGGGTGGAACAGGTTCCTGTACTTCATATCATGGTTTGGCAGTAGAGCTTTGGTTAAGATTAATTCTCTCCCCAAACTGTTATATCTGTTCCACAGCCTTCTTTTACACATCTCAATTAAAGCTCTGAATGACATGCAATGCAAAATGTATGCATTCCTCTAGGGGGGACAGAGAAAACCTAGAATAAAGAGGAGTGTGCTTAACACATTAAAGCTAGATGGTGGACTGGCTCTGCCATCCCTAAATAAGTACTATGTGGCAGCACAGTTGAGCCACTTGCCGACCTGGCACAGGCCTACAGGTAGAAGTGGCTGATATCCTATTGCAACACACTGATGCATTACTTTGGATCCCTAAAAGGAAGAGACCCAGGAAGTGTGCTGTACAATCACCCGGTGATCAGGTTTACTTTGAATACATGGGATACCTGGGTGGGAAAATGAAAATACAGATTTCTCAAACACTTGGAATTGATATGCCACTAGACCCCAGGATAACGGTTCTGGGAAAACCAGTCCCAGATGTGCCCTATGCCACTAATAAATTCATCGCACATCTACTAACAGCAACGAGATGCACAATAGCGCTTCAATGGACGCAGACGCACAGTCCATCTCGTCAGGTTTTCCAGAATAAAGTAAGACATGTTCTAGAAATGGAAAAACTCACTGCAATTATGAACAACTAACTCCATGGCTAAATTTAAAAAGTCCTGGCTCCCATGGGTAACAGCCTTCTGGAAGATCTCGTGTATGCAAGATATATACAAGTTTAATGATAAGAAGGCAGAAGAGGCTGGTCCTCAAAGTCCATAATGTTATTGACTAGATATCTACTGTGTTAAATAAGTGAATGTGATTACTCGTTTCCCACATCCCCCCCCCCCCTTCCACGTTATATATTATTTATTTCATGTTGGTGTTCTGTTAACCCCCAATCTGTTTTTTTTTATTTGTTTACTCCATCCCTTATACTACAATTTAAAATTAAGTAAAAATAGTTTGAAAAAATAAATAAAAATCATGGTTTTAAATTTTTGAACAATTTCAGTGCCTGAGTGTCCTGCTATGCATCGTGTCTGCACCACTGAAAGGGTTAAAAGCACGTATTTAACTATCTATATATATATCAAATGGAAATATTATTGTGTGCTCATTTGCATGTCTTAGACAGGTCTGCAACCCTGCCTTTCACCATTATCGCTCAGCATACAGTGCTTCCACTGCAGCAAGGGATTCTGGGAAATGACATGCAAATGAGCACACAGTGCCACCTTTTTTTTTCAAATCCATTTTGACATGGACCCCTATAAGCTTATGCTTGCTGCATTGCACATAGAACAGAAATACCCAGGCGCTACCTATAAATAGTTAAATGATGGATATGGGTGTAATAACAACCTTGGTAGTGGGCAAGGTCTCCCTCTGTTTCTTTTCCTCCTGTGACTCTAACGACCCCAAAGGAGGATCTACCCAGGATCCTTTAAAGTAGAGGAAACAAGAGAAAGGGATGAGGGAGCACTCTGGTTCAGATGTGTGAGACTCTGAAGCATTAAGGTGGATGTTTTAAATCTAAAATATTTTTAACACTCACACAGCCTTGTGCAAATGCTTGCGCATCAAGGTATCTTTGCGTCTTCACTTCTTTGCCTTGTGGATTCGATCTCCGCCTCTCATCTGAGCTCTTCCTTTTTTCCTTCTTTGGTATGATGTCACCTTCTTTATCTTGTGGATTCGATCTCCGCCTCTCGTCTGTGCTTTTCCTCTCCTTCTTCTTTGGTGTGGTGTCAACCTCGGAATAAAAGCATATAAATATGAACAAAATATAAGTGCAGGGGAACAAAAAAGCCAGAGGTTGAATACTTATAAACACTCACACGGGCATGTGTGGGTGCACTCTAAGGGGTGGTATCTTTGGACTCCAGGGGGCAGTCCCACTGCTCCAAATTGTAAAACTTGACGTATGGCAAGTGGTAGGGAAAAGGAAAAGATATATCAAAATGTTACTACTCACACGGCCAAGTGTGAGTGCACACTTGGAAAGGTATCTTTAATGGTTCCTTCTGTCGTCCCTGGATAGGGAATTGTAGCAGCCTCTGATGGTGATTTCTCTCTCCCAGAATGATAAATAAAGTTATAAGCCCAGGGAGTCGAGGCTAAAGTCTTTATTAAAAATGAAAATAAACAACAAACACACCGCTTACTCAACTAGTGAGCTGCGGTGTGAGGTGAGGTAAAAGGCCAGTCTCTAGGGGATGTTTAGCAGGGCTCGTGGTGCTGCATTGCACAGCCTGGGTTAAGATGCATAGTCAGTAAACCTACCCACAGACAGCCGTGGACATGAAGCAAAAGGTGACACTGTTTGCTCATTTGCATATCATTTCCCAGAATCCCTCAGAGATAATGGCGAAAAGCATGGTTGTAGATCTCTCTGAGACATGAGTGTGCTCACAAGTGGTATTATTATTTGTTGTACACTGGACAGTGGAGGGTTTTTGTCACTTTTTTACCCCCATAATGTATTTAACGTGTGGTTGAAACCGCTTCGAACTTCACATTGCAAAACCAGTATAACCAGCCTCACACTGATGAGACCCAAAAGGTGGAAACAGTTGTCTATGAGTAGGTTTACTGGCTATGCAATTCTATAACCCTGGCTGTGCTGAAAAGCTGTGTAATACAGCAGGCATTTAGGGGTACATGTTAAAATGGACATGAAGCAAAAGTTGACACTGCTCATTTGCATGTCATTACCCAGAATCCCTTGCTGCAGTGGAAGCATTGTATACTAAGAGAAAATGGTGAAAAGCAACATTGCAGACCTCTCTGAGACGTGTGAATGTGCTCACTAGTGGTAATATTATTTGCTGTACACTTTACCAAGACGGGTTTTTGTCACTTTTTTACTCACCACAACTTATAATATATATCATACGGTATGACATATTCTTCTTATACCTAATCTTTTCTCCCTGTTAAATACTTCTTTTCCCATGATAATAATCTTTACATCTGTGCTTGCTCATTCTGGCTTCTCTAAAGCTTCTGGACGGCAATTCATCCCTGTAACTTATTTGAGAGTACAGACACATACAAAATATCTTTTCCAGGCTTGCATTATATCATTATGTAATATAACCACAGGTAGTGACAGGCACAAGTAAAGATTAAATGTTGATAGCCATAACTGCACTAAAACATATATAAATGTCATTTTGGATACGGAGAAAACAACTAGCAGTGTCACACAATAGAACTTGATATAAAAGGACCCTATGTGTTTCAGTCCCTCTGTGGCAGTGGTTCATTACCCTCTCTTTGGGAAACCCATGTAATACCAGTGTAGCCCAGCTCCGTGCCGGGTGGGGGAGGGCAGCATGGCGATCTGGTCGCTGGAGCTCCGGCGGCGGCCGCCGGTGCAGGGCACTGACTTCTTGGATCTCCGCGCAAGCGCAGCAGAGAGTGCGGCGGCCATTGCAGGTGGCTCTGAACTGGACTCCATGTCCCAGCATCCTCTGGGGCTGCTTACCACATGGGCACGAACAGCCAATAGGGCTGAAGGATCCACACAGGAGAGAGGCATTAGGTTTGGCGCGAACCAGGGACCATTCCAGTCAGAAGCAGGACGGCATGGGGTAAGGGAGTGTCCCAGGTGCCAGCAGCAGTAAGACTAGGCCAGATCTCCCCACAGGTCCCAGCTTGGCCCTGACTCACTGTAGCTTGTGGTTTCTGCAGGGAAGGCCCATAGATAGGGACGCTAACCCAGTAGCTGTTTAGTGTTAGTGCATCTGTGACTGACGCCTCGCGGTGCCTGCCGTGTGGGACCAGACCACAGGCACATTATCATAGACTTTAAGGGACACCCTCCAGCTGGAGCTCGCTCAAGAGGCGGACGCCTTTGGGATGGAGGGGAAGAGGATCAGACGGACCCACGTCGTGGGATGACATTGCAGCCTGTGGATCCATGATCTTCTATATACCCTGGTCTGGACGGAGACCAGGAAGGTACCCACATGCACCAACAGCCATACACAGTGGGTAGCGCTACTCCACACACTTTGGGTGGCTTAGCTCTGTGGGCACCGGGTGGTTAGGTGCCCAGGGCACCTCAGTACTTTGGCTGATCTCACCGGGGTGTGATCATTGCGGGAGTCACTGTATTGTGGGCATTGTGTTGGTGCCTTGTATTCTTATTGGGCTGTTTTGATATGTGTCAGTATAGATAGTTATACCAGAGTGTGCATCTTTATTCACTGACTGCATTGGGTTCTGTGAGGGATTATCCTGTAGCGCTAGGATCCCTCACAGGTGGAGGCACTGTATACCGATAGAATGTGATCACCCCAGGCTCCTAGTGGTGGAGGATTAGGCCTCCTGTACGCTAAACAGGTACTCAGCACACATAGTTCCCTAAGACACAGGGAAAGGGGGCTACACCAGTATATGTTAATAACACCTGCAATATACATAATTTGAATATGGGTATATGGGTAGAATATTGGGTGGTGGACACAGCAACCTGGTTTGGGGGTCCTTATGGCGACGGGTGGGAACCACTGTTCTTTGGGAATGTTACAATGATGCTTTAGCAAGGAGCAATAAAGGAGTGAAACAGACAAAACTAATTGTATAGCTTTCATTCTGTGAATTTTTGTCCAGTTGGCTAGAGATACTTAAAGTGTACCAAAAGGATAAACATTCAAAAGAAAATCCCATGTATGGTGCATTCTACTATTCATTGAATGTCTAAATCATGAAAAATGTGTTGAATATAAAACTTAACATTTAATATATGGAACACCCTACCAGAGACTCTCACATCCACCACCAGTTTAAGTTCTTTCAAATCTAAGGCTGTCACACACTTTAATCTGGTCTGTAACTGTTTCATACGCCCATAATATATATTATCTTTAACTGTGCATGCAATGTCTTGTATATAATGTATACCCTGCTCATTTATGTAACTGTATTTGTAACCATGTATTATTTGTCTTAACTCTGTGCCCAGGACATACTTGAAAACGAGAGGTAACGCTCAATGTATTACTTCCTGGTAAAATATTTTATAAATAAATAAATAAATATAGTATCGGAGTTGCAAAAATGCATATTAGCAATTAAAATAAAGAATACAACAACCTAACGTTCTACATATAAAATAATATATACAATACAGTGCTACGGTAGTGAATATAAAAAGAGGTTCACAGCAGGGGGCAAGACTACCTGTTGTACTGTTTATGTGGGGCCACCAGAAGAAGCAATTAAAACAATCAGAAAGATAACAAGGATGTAGTATAAGCATCTTGATAGTACAGAACTATTTGATCTAGGTATAATGACATGGGAGTGCTTATATCATTTCCATAATTGTGCAAGCTGCAGATGATAGCAAAATAATTGCAAATTGAAAAGATAACCACAGATAGCATGTATATTGCAGTCATTAGGGCAGTGGTCATATGTGCAATCATTGAGAGAGAAACCTCTAGAAGGAATCAAAAAGTGGTTACTGCTTGTTACTTATTGAGCAGTGGATAGTCTATTAACATTGAATAAGCAATAGACGAGTGTAAGAGACCTGTGCGGAGTTATAATCAGGGAGACGGTTTGGGGGAAATTAAACATGACTTTATTCCGCCTGTCACTTTAAACAACAGTTTAAGGCAATATACATATATACAAAAGAAACAAACACCTACTCCTTTGTAAGGGCTAATGTACTTCCCCAGTCACTATCTGCATGACTGGGAGGAAAAGCCCCCTACCAGCCTCAAAGCAGGTGGCCCTCCAGGTCATTCCCTGGGTCTGGTGTCCGGGTGTCTTGATCTCAGCACAGCCTTTGTGCTCAAGACTTCATCTCCTCACATTGGTGACTGTGCTAAGGAGTCTCTGGGTCTGTCCCCAGCTGGAGGTTTTTACCCTTGTCTGATTTACCCAGGTGGAGTTTGTTAATTATCTAGTTGCAATTAACCAGCTCTCTGCTGGATTTCTCAGACCACTAGAGGCTTTTATTTAAACAGGGATAAGTCCCTGTTACAACGAGGCTCTTATGTGTATATCAATGTAACAGGCAGTTACCAAATTAACCAATACCCACTGACACTTATATCATGGTCATTAGAGCAATGATCATCCTTATGCTCTGTAAAGGTGGACAGTATGACATAAAAATAGTCAAAAGTAATTCCTGCCCATTGGTTGGTCAGCCGATGTTAGTTGTTTGGTAATAAGTATTACTGCACAAAGTTGCCAGTCTGTTGACTTTCAGAGGCAAAAGAATAAGCCTCAAGATATGTACAGATATACTGGTCAGCACCTTTAAAAACGATGCAGATATATGCCAATAGGATAATGGAAGAACCACTACTCACAAACAGGGTTGATTGATAAGCTGATGCAGTCCTACTGTCGCGGCCGAGCTGAGTCTAACACTTACCCGGTCTCGGCCGCGGCAGATATCGCCCTCCCCTCTCCGGATCCCCCGGAGCCCCCCACCGCTATCCCCCACAATAGAGCATCCCAGGGCTCCCTCGGGGAGCCCTGGGCACGCGCGCCATGCGCGCACGCTCCAGATGAAGCGTAACCGCGCATCGATGACGCGCGGCACGCCGAGGGAAAAAAATGAAAAAAACGGCACTCCACGCGGCTTGCGGCTCCAGCCGCTTTAGACTCAGCTGTGCCGCCACTGTAAGTATAGACCCAGGTAAAAGCCCTAATACTGCAGCCCTACAATAAGGGAGTGTAGCGGGAGGCGTAAGGGATAGGTTAAGGGTGTTCCCTATAAAGAATTTTAAACTAATAACTTGCTGTCCCTGGAACTGAGCCTGCTAGCTTGAACACAGAAGGCTCCACTCATGGGGTTCAGCAGTTCCCCGTTCATGGGTGAACACCTCCAAACTTGTGACGGCTGCACAGAGTCCCGACGTACATTTCACTTTGGGAAACGCCCAGGGTGTGCGTGCAGCATCTCGGATGGCCCCTTTGTAGCATTTTGTTGCCTTGGCAATCAGAGACGCTGACTTGCTGTGACGGTGCTCATCTCAAATCAGGAGGCGGCCCCTCAGGGCTGGGGTAGGGATGTAAATAAACCCACCAGAGCCCTGGAACAGAGTCCTGTAAGAGTATTCGTAGTCGGTATGGAAACAGGAGTCAGGGCTGGAGGCAATGGTGCGGAGTCCAGGGGACAGGCAAAAGGTCAGGGCAGGCGGCAGTGGTGCAATGTCCAAGCACCAGGCAAAGAGTCAGGGCAGGTGGAAGGCAGCGAGGTCGGGGTCACGGTATGGGGTCAGCAACATGGAATCCAAACAGGTAACAGAAAGGGTGACAACATAGACCGACAGGAGCTGCAGTAAGACAGAACTTTGCTCGGCGACTGCCACCAGGAAGTGCAACCTTATATAGCAGGCTGCCAGTAACCAAAACAGCCAAATTGAGTAGAAAAGGCAGGCAACCTGGAAAACATGAACTGGCAGCAGAACCCGACACGGATCGAGCAGAATCCTTACACTTGCAAAATGATGATTTAGCTATTAATGTATTGTTCAGAACTATACTAAGACTAAAATGTGATAAAACCATAGGCATTTCTATTCATGAATGATATTCTCACATAAAAGGAATGAATAAGTGGTTATTATGTTGTATTATATTTAGAAAATGGTTTTTCGCCATCATAAATGTTATTGTGGAGGTCAGCATATTAAAAAGACAGTATTTTTATCCTTGGCTAGAGATGTGTAAATGTCTTCAAATTTGCTTCACAAAATGTTTATCTTAAAATAAGCAATTTTTGCTAAATGTTCGAGAAAGTACACATTGCTCAAAATGTTGCTGTGAGGAATCCGCTCCTGGATTTTGGCTGGAACTCATCCTTGCAGAGCTGTGGAGATTCCAGACAAACCCTCCCTGCTCCTGCAATCAAGAATCGCCTGTTCTGGACTCTCACTGCAGTCTGCTTCATGCTGCTTGCTATGCAGCTCTGTCCCTATTGGCTGCCCATGCTATTTAGGGTCAGCCATTCCCCCCCAGGAAGTGGCTAAGCATAAACCAAGTTCTCTTGGATGTAACTGTGCTTGCTACAAGCACCTCTGCCTGGCCTACCTTGGGTCAATCTGTTCCTGTGCTGAAGCGCTGGATCCCCAGTGCTAAGATTCATAGTTCCTGTGACCTGGCTACTTATCCTCCTTGCAGAGGCCTTTATGATGTCCTGCTCCTATCCTCCTTTCAGAGGTCATTCCGACGCTGAAGCTGCTATGCTGAAGCGCCACGCACCTGCTTTCCCGTTGCCGACCCTAGCTTGGATCCTCGACCATCGCTCCTGTGCCGCCTGCCTTGACCCCAGCCTGGATAACGTTAACCCTGTCTTCTCCAATCCTGACCCGGCTACCTCTGACCACGGAATATGGACTCCGGACCCAGTTTCGTGGTCTAAGGTCTGTGTTTTCACATCCCCACCTCAGCCCCGCGGTCCGGCCCCTGTTTGTGGCGAGCACGACCGTTACAGTTGCCAATTTTGCCACTTTCCCCCAGAATGTTTGCAGAAATGGCAGTATAGCTTGGTCCATGTGATCTTGCCCTTGAGTGTTAATGCTTGGCAAATAACATTTGTAGTGAAGCTTACAGCGCATTCTCACACATCTCTACAGTGGAAAGTATGACTCAATGGGAAGTATTAAACACAGTTAGTGCTGATCTTGTTCTTGTGATTAAAAAGTACTCACATTTTTAGATTTGCCTGTTTTCAATGAACAAAAAAAAATATCTTCAACATTTAATCTTTCATTATATCAATGCCATCATTTCCCTTTAGTGCCAGGAGGGAGCTTCTCTGTTCTGATTTTTTTTCTCTTCATATTTACATTTTGCAAGACAGAGACTACTCTGGTGTAATCTAAGGCAGGTATCAAATTGAAGATAATTATTTATTTATTTATTTATTTATAAAATATTTTACAAGGAAGACATTGAGAGTTACCTCTCGTTTTCAAGTATGTCCTGGGCACGGAGTTAAGACAAATAATACATGTTTACAAATACAGTTACATAATAAGCAGGGTATACATTATATACAAGACATTGCATGCACAGTTAAAGATAATATATATTATGGGCGTATGTAACTGTTACAGACCAGATTAAAATGTGAGACAGCCATAGATTTGAAAGAACTTAGACTGGTGGTGGATGTGAGAGTCTCTGGTAGGTTGTTCCAGTTTTGGGGTGCACGGTAAGAGAAGGAGGAGCGGCCGGATACTTTATTGAGCCTTGGGACCATGAACAGTCTTTTGGAGTCTGATCTCAGGTGATAGGTGCTGCATGTGGAAGGGTTGAGGAGCTTGTTCAGGTAGCTGGGTAGCTTGCCCATAAAGAATTTGAAGGCAAGACACTACCTTCACCAATGCCCCACTGTTCAAAACATGCCAGGGTTGAAGGCTCCTGCTGCTCAACCCCACCTAGGATCAATCCTGGATCCTTAGAAATTGGTATAGAAAACAGAGAAGCATAGGGGAGCACAGGGTTAGAGAGTTGCAGAATCAGTGTAAATATAAGTATATAACCAGGGGCAGGCTGCTGAATTGTAGCCAGCCCCCTTACGCCACACTGCAGTGCACAGGGGTTGCTTGACCACGGTCAATGCACTTACTGTGTTACATTTTGCAAGTATGAGAATTTTTTTTTTCTGCAAAGTTTGTAATATCCCATAACAAAATGATATTAATTTATAGGGCTATCCCAATTCTTTTAATGGACAACATCTGTTATAAAAATGGTCACATGTTTCAGCGCCGAGGAATTCCCCACTTTTGAAGAAAATGCAGGTCCATTTTCAGTCTTGGTCTTGAGGTACCTGGATCTGTGGGACACTAACACTACCCCAGGGTCACCACCAGCATTCACTGAGAACAGAAGAGAGGGTGCTAACATCCTGCTGAGCTGCGGAGAGGAAGAAGAGGGAGGGGAGATACCCTGTTGAGCAGAGGGTGTGGAGGTGCTATGCTGTTTCACTTGCTAGTGGTCCCAAAAGAGAGGGGTCAACAGGGAAGTTCCATACCCTCTTTCCTGCCGTATACCAGACAGTTGGCCCAGTGCTTCCGCCATCATGGCAGCACTGCCCTCTGCCCTTCTAAGCATCCTTCAAACCCAGTGTTGCATTTCATTGTCAATTTCTTCTTCCTCTCTTTCGAGCATCAACTCCAGCTTACTAAGAAATATTTAAGTTGCGCTTTTTCTTTAATAATATTTTCTCTTATAAAGCGCTGACAGAGAATGAAGTACTGGGTATAGACTTTTTCAGACACATTATGCCTTGTCTCAAAGAGTTTCCATTCTAGTTCTTGTTGCTGTAACCTATGTCCGGCTCTAAAGGCATTTACATCAGATGGACTATATACATGGCATTGCTCAGTCTCTCATACCTGTGCTGGGTGCTGGGTTCGTGGGCGTGGATATGCAGATGGGCACGAGGAACTTTTATAGCACGAACAAGAGCTTTATTCAAAGCCATTGATAATGCTCTACATAAAACGTACTTCACTTCAGACATTAACTTTTGGCAAATCATATGGTTACTCAGTGTTTCTTCTCCTGGTAGCTCTCACTCATATGCTGGGTAGGTACTTAGCCTTGTGTCCCTTAGAATTGGTTAGATTGGCAATCTCCTGTATAGCGCCTATAGTGCCCCATCTCATGGGAGCCACTGTGGTGGGAGTACACTCCACTACTCAGGGATCAGTATCCTGTCACTCTATGTACTGTCCTTATCTATGCATGTTGGATCAGGAGTTTATTAGCTGGTGGGGCCGATCGGATCATGCTCCGGAGCTACTACTCTGAGAACTCCTGCTGAGCACATGCTCACTCCTCTTCCTGAATGGGAATCATCTTGGACCATTACTCTAAGAGCTTAACTAAATGGGTCTCGTTCATGACTTACAGTGAGGCCCTCTCCAACTGCAACTCCCGAGGAACCTACTTCTAGAACACTCAAAGGAGATCTACTGTATATACCCTCCCTTCTCCCTATGATGACATCCCTGGTCACGAGACCTACTGAGGAGTGGCTATCCTTTGTGCAAGATATCCTTAATCCCATGATGGGGAGGAGAGTAACCAGAGTGAGCCCACATAGTTAACCCATTAAGGCTGTTTATCCCTTAACTGAAATAGTTGTCCCTAGAGGGGACTATACTACTAAGGCACAGAAAGAGAAAGTGACTCACACAAGGTCACCAGGATCGATGACATTGGGATTTATATAAGATTCACCTGCTTCAGACAATGTCCTAAAGATAGCCCATAAGTCTCTTTATTTATCATTATAATTATGTACAGTGGTTGACAAATCACCAAAAAATCTACTCGCCACACAAAAAAATCTGATCGCCACCTAGTACCAAATGTGTGCTGCTTGGGCCAATATTTACTCGCCCGGGGGTTAAATCCACTCGCCCGGGGCGAGCAAATGTATAGGTTTGTTGAACACTGATTATGTATATGCTATGGTATACGACAAGTATGTATATACAATATGGCATGGTAGACTGTATGTGTGTATTTTCTTTTCCTCCCAGGTTTAGTAGTCTGTTTTCTGTGCACACATTTATTGCCAGCAGGAATGCAGTCCCGGCTTGCTGTAAATGATGTAGCAAACAGAATAGAGATATTCTAAAGCACTCTATAAGCCAAGCTACAAGGTCAAACAGACGCTGTAATTTGTTTATGTAGAACTTCTGCCTGAAACGCTCAAAGATGGGCACTTTCTTGAAACTTTCACGGAAGCTGCAAAAGAATACCTAAAACTACAGCACAGAAATTGGAAATGAGAACTAAGAACCATTAGTGAGTATAACAGATGGTATCACATTTTTAGCCACGGGCGAAATGCCAAATGACATGACTAAATAGAAAAAGAAATCCCCACAGTATTGCATTTTTGTTCCTATTGAGCACAGAGGCTGAAAGGCAGGACCATTTTTTAATAACCTTTCTTTGACAAGCTTAAAGCCATTGTAATGCTGAAACCTGTCTTAGACATACAGCCAAGAGAATGGGCCTCACTAGGAGGCCTCATGCAGCCAGACTTCACCTCCCAGCAGAACACATTATGCACTGAAATCACATTAATATTTAGCTGCCAGTTAAAGAAAATATAGAAATAGTGACATTATAGTTCTTTTTCCAGAGCGAGAATGATACAAAATGTGACCATTGCCAATTCTATATCAACTATTTTTTATTAAAACGAGCATTTACCAATCGTTTTAAAGAATAAAATGCAACTGTAAAATACTGGAAAATTGCGAGAGCTAAAAAATAGGGTCACATTCTTACTTAATAATACAGAATTACTCCCACTCAAAACAAACAAAAACAATAAAAGTTGTAGCTTCCCCAATTTACATTTTAATTAAATTGAATTTGATCCCCTGGTGTCTAAACTGTGTGCGATCAAAATTCTTATAATTAAACAATTCTTCTCTACAAAAATACACGTTAACATATTTCATCCCCTTCGTTTGCTAGAGAGGCCTCTGTCATTTGCGTCATACAATAAGATAAGTAGTTAAAGTATTAAGAAGCAGTAGAGAGACAGTTGTTTTGCTGTTTAACCTGTCACTGGCATTTTGCCCCGTCCTACGGGTCAAATATTTTATATGTAATATATTATTACATGTGACATATGCCTGGAAAAGCTTTGAATAATTAACACTTACTGCAATTTGCAGAATTACCTGCTTCATAGATAAGCCCGACAATATTAACCCCTTAACTACCAGAGGGCTGTAAGATTCGGTTAAAGGGTTATCCAAACTTGCTTGAACCAAAACCAAGGTAATGGCCCTTATATGCTTCAGGAATTGTCACACAACAGGCATGTACAGTATTTATTTGCAGAGCGTTATTCCACAGAGATTGCTCACAGCAGCAAATTTGGCTAATGAATTATATTTGCTTTCCACAGATGGAGGGAGAAAATGCAATTATTGAAACATGTTCCTCTTGTCCCCTCCCCTGTATTCTGAAGTCGTCTTTCATCTTGTCGCAGCTGTTGTCTGTGCTCTTCATCACACTAAGGCATTTCAATCACTATATGCTTATATTTGTTCAGCATACTCAGAAATGCACCCAGAATGTCTGTTCCCCGCCCCCTCCAAAGATCTCTAATGATTTATAAAACTCTTGTCTAATTGTTCTAATTGCAGATGCATTATTAAAATGGGGGAAAAAAAAGTGGGTTTGGTATTTTAAAACTGTTGCTTCTTTAATAGAAATTGGTAATTATCACCACCAATTAATTGGATTTTTTTTATTTATTTAATCTTTGTACAGGCATACCCCGCATTAACGCATTAACGTACGCAGTGGGACCGGAGCATGTATGTAAAGCGAAAATGTACTTAAAGTGAAGCACTGCCTTTTTTCCACTAGTCGATGCATGTACTGTACTGCAATCGTCATATACGTGCATAACTGATGTAAATAACACATTTGTAGCAGGCTCTATAATCTCCACGCTTGCGCACAGCTTCGATACAGGTTGGAAGCCGGTATTGCTGTTCAGGACGTGCTGACAGGCGCATGCGTGAGCTGCCATTTGCCTATTGGGCGATATGTCCTTACTCGCGAGTGTACTTAAAGTGAGTGTCCTTAAACCGGGGTATACCTGTATTAGTTTTTGAATAATACTGTATGATACAATAATTAAACATACATAGTAGAATGTGTATATATGTATAAACTATTTAAAACACTAAATACTATACTGTCAAATCATCCATATAATATAAATCTAGCATGAAAAAACTAAACTTATTAATATCCACTACTAGCTGATATACCCGGCGTTGCCCGGGATGTAAATCCGTAATAGGTAGTATTTCTAAATAGGGTAAGAATAGGTTGAGTATTTGGTGGAACGGTTGTATAATAATGTTGAAAAAAAACATGGAAGAAAATGTAATCCGATGTTGTTTAAAAATGGTTTATTGTAAAGTTATTGTGAGTCGGCGAGTGGCTGGTGAGTGCGGTGTGGCGGTCCCACTACGGTGGGAAGGGGTGTGAGGTGGTGGGTGAAAGGCAGGGGTGGGAGGGGGCGGGGGGGTGAAAGGCAGGGGCAGGAGGGGGGAGGAAGGCAGGGGCAAGGGGGGAGGAAGGCAGGGGCAAGGGGGGAGGAAGGCAGGGGCAAAGGGGGGAAGGCAGGGGCAAGGGGGAGGCAGGGCAAGGGGGGAGGCAGGGCAAGGGGGGAGGCAGGGCAAGGGGGGGAGGCAGGGCAAGGGGGGGAGGCAGGGGTAAGGGGGGGCAGGCAGGGGTAAGGGGGGGTGGAAGGCAAGGGGTGGGTTATTTAGTGACTGGGTGGGTTATTTAGTGACTGGGTGGGTGGGAGTGACTATATTTAGTGACTGGGTGGGTGGGTTATTTAGTGACTTTATTTAGTGACAGGGTGGGTGGGTGGATGGTTTATTTAGTGACTGGGTGTTATTTAGTGACTGGGTGGGTTATTTAGTGAGTGGATGGGTGGGTTATTTAGTGACTTTTATTTAGTGACTGGGTGGGTGGGTGGGTTATTTAGTGAGTGAGTGAGTGGGTGGGTTATTTAGTGACTTTGTTATTTAGTGACTGGGTGGGTGGGTTATTTAGTGACTGGGTGGGTGGGTTATTTAGTGACTGGGTGAGTGGGTTATTTAGTGACTGGGTGGGTGGGTTATTTAGTGACTGGGTGGGTGTGTGGGTTATTTTGTGACTTTTATTTAGTGACTTTTATTTAGTGACTTTATTTAGTGACTGGGGTTTATTTAGTGACTTTTGGTTATTTAGTGACTGGGTGGGTGTGTGGGTTACTTAGTGACTGGGTAGGTGTGTTATTTAGTGACTGGGTGGGTGTGTGGGTTACTTAGTGACTGGGTGGGTGGGTTATTCAGTTACCTTTATTTAGTGACTTTTATTTAGTGACTTTTATTTAGTGACTGGGTGGGTGGGTTGGTTATTTAGTGACTGGGTGGGTGTGTGGGTTATTTAGTGACTGGGTGGGTGTGTGGGTTTATTTAGTGAGTGGGTGGGTGGGTTATTTAGTGACTGGGTTTCTTTAGTGACTGGGTGGGTGATTTATTTAGTGACTGGGTGGGTGGGTGTGTTATTTAGTGACTGGGTGGGTGGGTGTGTAATTTAGTGACTGGGTGGGTGGGTGTGTTATTTATTGACTTGGGTGTGTTATTTAGTGACTTTTAATTTGTGACTGGATGGGTGGGTTATTTAGTGACTTGGGTTATTTAGTGACTTGGGTTATTTATTGACTGGGTGGGTTATTTATTGCCTTTGCTGGGTTATTTAGTGACCATTATTTAGTGACTGGGTGGGTGGGTTATTTAGTGACTGAGTGGGTGGGTTTATTTAGTGACTGGGTGGGTGGGTGGTTTTATTTAGTGACTTTTATTTAGTGACCCTTTATTTAGTGACTGGGTTTATTTAGTGACACTTTATTTAGTGACTTTTATTTAGTGACACGTTATTTAGTGACTTTATTTAGTGACTTTATTTAGTGACTTTATTTAGTGACTTTTGGTTATTTAGTGACTGGGTGGGTGGGTGTGTTATTTAGTGACTGGGTGGGTGGGTTATTTAGTGACTGGGTGGGTGGGTTATTTAGTGACTGGGTGGGTGGGTTATTTAGTGACTGGGTGGGTGGGTTATTTAGTGACTTGGGTTATTTAGTGACTGGGTGGGTGGATTATTTAGTGACTCGTGGGTTATTTAGTGACTTTTATTTAGTGACTTTTATTTAGTGACTGGGTGGGTGGGTGGGTGGGTGGGTGTGTTATTTAGTAACTTTTATTTAGTGACACTTTATTTAGTGAGTTTTATTTAGTGACTGGGTTGGTGTGTTATTTAGTGACGTTTATTTAGTGACTTTCTTTAGTTACTGGGTGTGTGGGTTATTTATTGACTGGGTGTGTGGGTTATTTATTGACTGGGTGTGTGGGTTATTTATTGACTGGGTGGGTGGGTTATTTAGTGAGTGGGTGGGTGGGTTATTTAGTGGCTGGGTGGGTTATTTAGTGACTGGGTGGGTGGGTTATTTAGTGACTGGGTGGGTGGGTGGGTGGGTTATTTAGTGACTGGGTGGGTGGCTTATTTAGTGACTGGGTGGGTGGGTTATTTAGTGACTGGGTGGGTGGGTTATTTAGTGACTGGGTGGGTGGGTTATTTAGTGACTGGGTGGGTGGGTTATTTAGTGACTGGGTGGGTGGGTTATTTAGTGACTGGGTGGGTGGGTTATTTAGTGACTGGGTGGGTGGGTTATTTAGTGACTGGGTGGGTGTGTTATTTAGTGACTGGGTGGGTGGGTTATTTAGTGAGTGGGTGGGTGGGTTATTTAGTGAGTGGGTGGGTGGGTTATTTAGTGACTGGGTGGGTGGGTTATTAAGTGACGGGGTGGGTGGGTTATTTAGTGACATCTCCCACTACCCCCGCCCCCCGCAGCCCCCATACCTCAGGCGGAGGCCATAAGATAGCGGGCTGGCAGGCCTGCATTTCCCCCCTGCATCTTACCCCCCCGCGGCGGCATGAAGCTAGTTTCAGGCCGGCATCACACCCCCACCCCACATGCGGCGGCTTTGTGGGCATGAAGATAGCAGCCGGCACGCCATTCCCTCCCCCCCCCCCATACCTCACGTCGCGGCTTGAAGATAGCGGGTGGCACGCCATTCCTTCCAACCCCCCCACCCCCCAATACCTCACATCGCGGCTTGAAGATAGCGGGCGGCACGCCATTCCCTCCAACCCCCCCCCCCCCCATACCTCACGTCGCGGCTTGAAGATAGCGGGCGGCACGCCATTCCCTCCCCCCCCCCCATACCTCACGTCGCGGCTTGAAGATAGCGGGCGGCACGCCATTCCCTCCCCCCCCCCCCCATACCTCACGTCGCGGCTTGAAGATAGCGGGCGGCACGCCATTCCCTCCCCCCCCCCCCATACCTCACGTGGTGGATTGAAGATAGCGGGCGGCACGCCATTCCCTCCCCCCCCCCCCCTTACCTCACGTGGCGGCTTGAAGATAGCGGGCGGCACGCCATTCCCTCCCCCCCCCCAATACCTCACGTGGCGGCTTGAAGATAGCGGGCGGCACGCCATTCCCTCCCCCCCCCCCCCCAATACCTCACGTGGCGGCTTGAAGATAGCGGGCGGCACGCCATTCCCTCCCCCCCCCCCCCCAATACCTCACGTGGCGGCTTGAAGATAGCGGGCGGCACGCCATTCCCTCCCCCCCCCCCCAATACCTCACGTGGCGGCTTGAAGATAGCGGGCGGCACGGCATTCCCTCCCCCCCCCATACCTCACGTTGCGGCTTGAAGATAGCGGGCGGCACGCCATTCCCTCCCCCCGCCCCCCCGCATACCTCACGCAGCGGCCGTAGTGGAATATTTGGGGAGGGGGGTGGGAGTCACGTGGTGAGGTGTCCCCGCCGCGGCCGCCACTGCCCTGCTCCTCCCGCTGGCAGGTCCCGCAGTACGCGGCCAAGCAGGTTTGCAGGCTGTGAGGAGGGTGGAAGGAGGCGGTAGGGCTGCTGCATCACCCCTGAGGGTTGTGAGGTGATGGGAGCGATGGCGGCGCTAAACCCCCCACCCGTGCGGCCAAGCAGGGCGCCGCGAGGGGAGGTGAGTTGCGGGTGAGGGGGGGTGATGATGGAGGGGGGGAGGTGAGGTTTGGGTGAGGGGGGGCTGGCTCGGGGTTGAGGAAGAGGTGTGTGTGTGTGTGTGTCTCCGTCTCTCCTTTGGCCCGTCACTCCGCCTCAGGCCAATAAGAGGTGTGCGGGGGCGGGCCAAGGGAGCAATCTCTTTAGCCTGGCCCAAGGTCCAATGGGATTGCCGCTAGGGACACAGGGAGGGACACAGGGAGACACATACAGACACGGACACATATGACGCTTTCAGAAATATATAGTAAGATACAGTACCTTTACCCTCCCATAACCCCACCCCCCCCCCCCCACACACACACACACACACACACACACACACACACACACACACACACACACACATCATAGCTCATATATTATCTAAGAATTTTGTAAGAATACTAGACATTGCCATAGAACAGGGTGTGCAAACGTTTCCCCGTGGGCAGCCCTGGCTGCTCTCCTCGGTCCCTACTCTTAGGGATTTAGTTAGAGTTTATTTTTGTTGCTTGTGCCATGTCAACATGCTATCTATATATACATATATTTATTGGTTCAGCATTTTTTACTGTTTTCTTAGCCATTTCTGTTAATTTTATTCCTCATATGTGTTTGTTAGTCTACTTGTATTAATAAAGTTTGCTTTACTCAATTAGATAGGTCACATGACACCCGTAGCCTATCAGAGTGGGCGCCTTGCTGCGTTTCAGCCTGGGGCAGCGTCGCGGGTCTGTGATGTCACGCCGAGCGCCTGAGCTGTCTGGCTGACTTGTGGTGGGGTCGCGACGGCCCTCGAACGTGCAGTTATGACGCCACACTGATGTGGTGTTGGCGTGAAATGTGGATCCTATATAGGTAAGAATATTTGTTGTTTTAATCACACCTTGATAAAGTCCCACGGGATGAAACGCGTTGCTGCGTTTGTTTCTTTCCCTTTTTTGTGAGCTCATGAATTAAAACCTTTTTACTTTCATTCTGGAGTTGACCTCTAATATTTTTTTCCCCTGGAAGACCTTTTTTCTGCTGTGCTCCTTTTGCTGTACATCACTTGTTGCTGCTTCTACTCTGCGGGATTGCACGCTCCGGAACACTGCAATACGGGACCCATTCTGGATACCCCCCAGGGGCAGGTAATGGGCTTCAGCCCTTATATGTATACCTGCGGTCCTATTATTGGGGAGGTTTGTACATAGAGAGGTGTCTACATACAAAGGCCATTGGTTGTAGTAGTCAAGTGGACACTGCTAGGTCAGTTGTGCCCCTGTATATGAACATTAGCTACTATGGACATTGACAGTGTGCCAATTATTGTTTCAATAACAATTGTGTGATATACTATATTCAACGCACACGCTGACATATGAGCACCATTTCTTTGCAATCTGTTTACAGTTAGAAGCAAAGCACAATCTGGCGGCTAATAGTAAATGTGTGATTAGAAAACTGAAGTTAGATTTAAGGACATGTAGCAGGGTCCACCTGAGTACTATTCTGTCCAATGGCTGGCA
Organism: Ascaphus truei; assembly: GCF_040206685.1. NCBI lineage: Eukaryota > Metazoa > Chordata > Amphibia > Anura > Ascaphidae > Ascaphus > Ascaphus truei. The sequence continues at coordinate 31,237,169 of NC_134494.1, forward strand.
GTAAACCCTGGTACTATCAGGTCGCCAGTAGTTGGTATGGGGTTTTCCCCCTCACCTTTGGCACTGCACTTGAGTGAGCAGAGGGTGGTACATCCTGTTGTAGCTGGGATAACGGGGTGCCCGCCTCCTGGCTGTACTTGAGGGCAGGACTTGGGATAAATAAGCCCATGCTACTAATGCTTCTAAGCAGATGAGACAGAATATATATATATATATGGTTTACAGAAGACAAATACATTGGCCCTAAATGTTGAATGGCTATAAAAACAAGATAGAGGTGTGTGTCAGGGGAAAAGGGAAGCAATTCTGCACTACAAAAAAAAACAGCACAAAACATATATTTAAAAAAATCCTATTGATTTCAATGGGACTTTTTTCTTTAATACATTCGGTGTAGTTATTTTGCTGGCAGCGGCTGTTAGGCTGGTACCGGCAAAATAACTACACTGTATGTATTAAAGCTGCAGTTCAAGTAATTTCCTACATGTGTGTGTTTAAAAAAAAACAAAAAAAAACCAGTTCTTTACTATGTGAAAATACTTGTAGCATTTAAAAAATATATATTATTAATGTATTATAATGTAACAAGCATTTTTAGTTTCTATAGCAACAATTTACAAAATCACATCCCCTTCCTCTTCTGAAACAGGCTCTGGCACACCCCTCTTTGAGCCCTGCCCTCTCTCTAGCAGTGAACCAATTGTATCTAGTGACTGCCTGGTCACATGATCTTCCACACAGAACTTTGCATCTTGGGTCCAATTCTGCTGCACTGACATTTAGTGAATCCCCGATCGATCACAGGAGAACAGATCGATGGGCAACTTAGCTAATCACTTGTCAGTGTGTAGATTGTATTGATGCACATACTGAATGGAAATGTTGTATTTATTTATTTTTTAAACAGCAGCTTGAAATGCTGCTTTAAAGCAAAAAGTCCCATTGAAATCAATAGGATTTTTTCTTGTATACGTTTGTTGGCGCAGAATTGCTCCAATTGGGCCTTGATATCTATGCCGCATAGTTAACAATTCAAATTGAGGATGAGCTTCCACTGGTAACCCTGGAATCTTTGGTAACAAAGAACAAGCTGATGTTAACCTTGATGATCTAAAGGAGAAAACAAGCATCTGATATTTGAAGGAGTTAAAGTGTTCTCATTGATTGACATGGCAGACCAGCAAGTAATGAGTTTTGTTAACAATCTCTTTCTCCTCTTTTCCATGTGACCATGTTTTGGGGACTAGTATGTAAGTGTAACCAAACTGCCACTTTTTCATCCTAAAGTTAGGAGTTGTCCTTCCCTCTGAGGAAGGCAGGTCACACAATTGGGAGCCTGAGATTGGGGCCTTCTCATGTGCTCTTCCCTCCGGGGGAGAGTGAGTGGTGACCATACCTCTGCCTCCGCTAGGGAGATGGGGGAAGAGTTAGGATGGCTGCGGGTGCCCTTCGCCTGTAGTGGCGGACCATCATCCAGTGAATACTGACAGACTGTATCCGGCAGAAGACTTCTGACTAACTCTTACTGCAGAGTGTACTAATAAACCTGTTCCTGTTTGCAATATACCTCCTGCCTGGTGCGTTACCTTACTGGGGGGAGAGGTAATAAGTTCTACCGTGGGAGATCACCTTCAGTTCCTGGAGCCTATGGCAGATGGAGGTGGTGCACTGCTTTAGATATATGTGGGGTATGAACCCCAGAAGCCTGTTCCTGTGTCCCCACTACCATCAGCGGCCGACTCAGCCCTCCAGTTGCCAGCAGGTATATGCACCATACACCCTATAATGGTCCTTATCAGCGATAGGGTGGGGGAAACACCGTTACAGACATATTTTTTTATCCAGATCTATGGCACCTAACAAAACTACTAAATGATCCAACTGGAGACTGAAACCAGTAATTCCCTTTAAGACGTCTAAAACTTGTATCCAAAATGTTTATATTTTAGAGCAAGACCAACATATATGAAAAATATATATTTTTTAATCTGGAGGGTACCAAATACCAACAAAAAAAGAACTTTATAGGAATGTTCCCTATGAAGAGTACAAATGGATGATTAAGATGCTCTAAACCAGATTTCAGACCATTGAGTATAAGAAATGTTATGTCCCCCATCTCTTTCTGAAGCTGAATAGTACTTAAGTTGTGTGTTACTATAGATGCGAATAAGTATATTGTAGATAGATAATATACTGTAAGACCTGAAGTAGATGTAGAAAGAGTAGTGATATCCTCAAAAAGTGTAGTTTTTTGTATGGCAGCTTTCTTAATATTTTGTTGTAATATCCAATTATGATGTTTACACTTTGATACGATCGAACACAAAAACAAAACATGCAGTGTCTATTTTTACGATTTTAATAGTTTTAAGTGTGTCCAAACAGGAAAAAGCTAAAAGCCGAGACATGTGAACGATTTTGAGAAAATTGTCAGGACACCAGGAAGTTTAAAGAGAATCCGGGACTGTCCCGGCTAAACCTGGATGTATAGTATGATCACCTTACCCACGACTTTAATACCAGTTAATGCTGATCGAGCTTCAATGGTCATTATCGGAGCTTTGTGAATCCTCCTTGGTTTTACACCACGTCATACTGGCGAAACTCCTTTATATTTTATTGTGACAATAAATATTGATTTTAGATGTCTGGTGCTCTAGTAAACATCCATCCGTCAGATATAATTCAGGGTATATTGTTGAAATCTATAGTATTGCCAGCGGTTAGGATTGTGATTGATGACAACGCCTGCTCTCCTGACAAGGATGCATTTTAGTAATGTACCTGAATAAGAAGATGGTTTAAGCTCTCCTTTCATCTATTCCTAGGCATTTAATGTATAGTAAATGTATCAATCCTGGATCAATCCTCCGGCTTCTCCACTTAGCTGAAGGTTCTGAGGAACATCCAATAGGGACCTTGAAACTCTCGGCATTGTGGGATAAGGGAGGCTATGTCTAAAAGGATACAAGTGACCCCTTTTGTTTTGTAAAATCAAAATGATGGTCATTTTAAACATGTGTCTTCTATTATTATTTATTATGACGCCGATCAGGGCACTATCACATGAAAACTGCCATTGACTTAAATCAGGAGCGCACAAACATTTTAGTCTGCACCCCCTCCCATGCCTGCTCTCCCCCACTGCTCACGCCCCCACCCCCTCTTACCTTGTCACCGGCGTTTCTGATGTCACGACGTCATGTGACATCGTGTTGCCATGGCAACATGACGTCATGTGGCCCCGCCATTGCCATGGCGACGCTTCACCAAAAGCCACCAGAAATCAGGTCAGGGAACTTACAGAAGCCTTGTGCGCGATCCCTCTGCATTTCATTTAAATGCTTTGGGGAAGAGTGCAGGGCCTTTGTAAGCACCACGCCCACCCAGAAAATCTTGCGCCCCCCAGTTTGTACACCCCTGACTTAAATGACAAGTAAAGAAGGGTGGGAAGCCATGTTGGTCCTTTCTTCCATTTAGTAACAAAGGAGGGAGAGGGTGTTGGTGGTATGTTACCTTTTATTGGAACGACAAGTAGTTGATATGTTACAAGCTTTCGAACCTCTCAATGTCCTTCATTAAATGGGAGCTTCCGTGCAAAAGTGTCCCGATCGGCACTATTGCAGTGTCATAAAAAAAAATCCCCTAGGGACTTATTCTACAATCACTTCACTGGATGAATTTCGGTCAAAAACAGCCCGATCAGCCACTTTGGAAAATATAGAATAAGCCCCTTAGTGTTAATGTACCATTGTGCTGCAATGCATTCCAGACCCAACTGGAAGACAAAGGGGTTAAATTCCTATAACTCAAAACAATTGAGAACGTCTAACTGGTGAGTCTCCATTATCTGCACAAGACAGAAACTGTTCCAAATAGCTGTCCGTACCTGAAGATGTATCACGTGATGATAACAATGGAGATACAGTACATCACATCACAAAATGAATTACATGTCATCAAGTTGAGTAGCAAAATGTACGTTCAGATGAAAAGAGTGATGCATTCTGTAATAAGGTGTGCTAGTTGCATGCATTCCACGAAAACCATATCCAGATGTTCATGGCCATTACACATTTCTTCATTCCTATTAAATATTTCAACAAACTATATGAGTCCAATATGTCTATGGTGAGTTGGTTGAAGTTATGAGGAGTCATTGTTCAGCTTTTCGTTTCCACATCACTAAACAAATGAAGACAAAGATGAATATTTTCCTGGGTTTTCTATCAAATGAACCGGTATCAGAAAGGTTTCTTTTTATTCCCCCTGAAAGTATACATCATAATTACAAGAACCTTTTCATCCAAAAAAAGAATTGCGGAGACCTATTGAATTTTAAATGAAGACCAACAGAATAAGCAAACACATGGGAGGAACCAGGGGGGAAAAGTTGTAAATCTTTATGTAGAGTGGGGAAAATGAAAAATAGCAAAGTGCTAGCCAGTATAAAACCGGAAATATAGGTTTGACAGAAATTGACCCTTATACATGATGTGTTTATTAAAGCAGAAACCCCCATTCGTGGATCCATTTCCCCCTCTCTCTGGGGGGGGTAGGTTAACTGTGGCACATCTACATCCTGAGAAATTATATTAAACATATCCTGTCTTCATGGGTTCTTACTGTGAGGCAGTAAAATGCAGTGACTTCATAGGTCTGATTACCAGTTATTTCTTCCCACAGCCCTCCAGTGCTCTGTACATTTGCTTTACTAATTTACATTCTTGGTACGTCCAAGAAAACCGCTACTGAAACCTAATCTAACCAACTTTAGAAAGCTAATGAGATGCCCGACATGCTCACCCTTACAAAGAGACTTTTAGGGCTCCAACAACTCTGTATACACCATAATATATCTATGATGATTCTTGTTGGTCATTTATAAGGTGTCATATGCAAAAGGCAAGTTAATTAATGGGGTTCCCCCTATAAAAATGATAAATCTAAGTAACGACTCGTTGCCATTAATGTTGTAATATAAAAAGGATTGTAATGCAAATAATTATGAACTGTTGTCTTGTTTCCTTGGCTTAAGCTAACCCCTTCTGCGTTAGCTAGCTATGCATTGTAAAGCCCTGCGTTGCTGGCCCCTCTAGCACTGAAGGGGTTAATGCGCCACTTATTTTCAAAGACTTCACAGTTTGGGATGTAAACACTTTGACTTTGAAAGGACCCATTATTCAACTCATTATCCCACAGGAGGAATATTGGATTTTCACTTAACAAATGGCGAGGCAATGAAAGAGAAACACAGAATATGTCGGCAGATAAGACCACATCGCCCCACCTTGCCTGCCCATTTTCCTATCTGATGTAAAACCTCAGACCTTATTTGATCCCTGACTTTCTTTCATAGTTCGGATCACCTCATGTCTATCCCAAGCTTTTTGTCATTCCCTTACTTGCCCCTACCACCTCCATTGGGAGGCTCTTTCATGAATCCACCTCCCTTTCTGTAAATAAGTACTTCCTTACATTTCCCCTTACGACCTCTTGTTTTCACACTTCTATTTCCCTGACATGCTGTGCGCTTCCCTCTTGTGCTTTGTTCTAGCCCTTTATGTATTTAAAAGTTTCAATCATACCGCCCCTCTCCCTCCTACCCTACAAATAGAGATGGGCTAATCTTTCACCGAAATTCGAATTTGCAGTGAAAATCGGTTGAGTTCGGGGGGAAAAAACCCCAGCACTAGGTTTAAAGTAAATAAATAATTAAATACTCAAAAATGCAAAAATTGAGGAAAGTTTCCAATGAGACTATTCATTACTGCCCCACACCTCTGGAATGCCCTTCCCCTCTATATCAGACGAGCATCCTTTATGGCCCACACACCTCTTTAATGAAGCATTTGGGTAGCTCCCTTGGAATAGATTTTATATGCACTGACCTTGGCCCCTTGCAGATGCACTTACCATAATACACCACTACTGTCTCTGTAAGTTGTCCCTACTTACCATTTAGATTGTAAACTCTTTGGAGCAGGATCTCTAATGTTGTTTTTAGCACCTATTCCCTTTATGTCCCCTATTTTGTCACATCACGTGTATTACTGCTGTGAAGCGCTATGTACATAGATGTCGCTATACAAGGAAAGATATACAAACAGGCATACTCCGCATTAACGTACGCAATGGGTCCAGAGCATGTATGTAAAGCGAAAATGCACTTAAAGTGAAGCACAACCTTTTTTCCACTTATCGATGCATGTACTCTATTGCAATCGTCATATGCATGCATAACTGATGTAAATAACGCATTTGTAACAGGCTCTATAGTCTCCCCGCTTGCGCACAGCTTCGGTACAGGTAGGGAGCCTGTATTTATGTTCAGGACGTGCTGACAGGCGCATGCGCGAGCTGCCGTTTGCCTATTGGCCTTACTTGCGAGTGTACTTAAAGTGAGTGTCCTTATGCCTGTACATATAAAAAGGAGAAAAAGAATGGTGCAAATAGCGCTACAAGCTAAACAATATATATATAAAGTGCAAACTAGTAATAAACACTCAGATATACCCAGCACTTACTGAGCAAGGCTGCCAGGGAAAATTGACCCAAACCTAAGTCAAAATGAAATACAACAAAAACAATACAAACCGGCGCCTAAAAATGTCCAAAATCAGTCTGATAAAAGTCCAAGTGAAGAAAAATCTTCTAAGTTGCGCTTGAACTTCTGTGTTTCCAAAATTGGATGAGTCCACTGCCAATTGACTCGTGATATGTGGAATAAAGAAAGAAATAATAGTGTGATACCGTTGATCAAACAGACATGTAACACAAACACAGGACAAACACCACTTACAACAATAAACAGTAAAAAGCAAGGCTGAAAAAGAAGAGCTAATTTAATACAAATAAAAAATAATTGACAAATATAAACAAGAAGCAGGCAACTGGTCCAGTTCGTGTAAAACTGGAATCCTACTCACAAGAAGCTGTGAGTAAAATCACAGTATATAGCAGTCTTGGGAACAGCTTGTCCTCCGGTGGTGTCTGGCTGCTTTCTCAAACACTCCCCCAAAAGATTTAACAAAATTAGAAGAAAAACCTGCGGATCAAATTTTAACTAATTCTCCCATCTCTACCTGTAAGCGGTAGATCCTTTCGTTTCAAGTCAGAAGCAAGTTAAACCCTAAAACTTTTTTAGTATTCATTTGCTTATTGATTTTGCTGCCTCCATCAGTAGAAAGATCTCCAGATTATTAAGCTTGTTTTGCTTCTGAATATGGTGCTGTGAAAGCTAAATACAAATAGAGGATACTTCATTGCATCTACCAATCGTGCTTATTTTACAGTCCCTCATAGATGCTCTGGATGTGTAAATAACCTACGAACAAAAGGTTATATTATTGAAAGCAAGAGCTGTTCAAATAACCCAATCTTGCCCAGGCAAACAGTCAAATTGCCTGAGCACCCATGGGCTCAATTTGCTGGAGAGAACTGGCCAATAGATTTCCAACAGAAGAGTACTATATGATGCATGATCTCTATTAGCATTGGTTACTCTCGTAATTCCATGTGCAGCCATATATCTGCTCTCTGGTGAAGTATATTATGTACCTCCTGTAAATTGATCTTGTTAGTCAGTTGTAATTTATGTTATGTTTCCAACTGCAATTTCATGCTGGCAATACAAGTGACACATTGCTGAACATTATTAGGGGAAAGGAAACAGTAGAGATTTTACTTATGTACAGAAGGTTACACTACTAGACAATCACATTTTGAACAATCTGCACGATAGGTACTAAATACGGTGTAAATGTAACCCTCCTTTCCGACGCTAAAGGAGTTTACATCAGATTTATTATATGCATGGTATTGCTCAGTCTCTCATACCTTTTCTAGGTATATGGGTGTTCAATGTATTTTATTGATGTTTGTATTGTAATGTTTATTGGAGGTAGAGGGATTGAATGAAGGAGGTAGTTGCCCCAGGGTGGGTGTTAGGCCTCTCAGGTGGGCAGTGGGAGGGGTTAACAATTTAATTACTATAGCGGTTAACCCCTCCCAGAACCTTCCCGGTAGGCCTAACCACCCACCCTGGGGCAATTACCCCCTTCACTCACCCCCTACGCCCCCAATCAACCTGGTAATCACACAGTATTGTAGCAGGGGGTCTCCAGAGCTGAATCGTATTGATTTCAGGTCTGGAGACCCCCTGCTTTCCAAGTTACAGGATCCATTATGGGGTGCCGGTATCCATCTGGTTTGTTTAAAACCCCAGATCACGTGAAACGGGAGAATTTAAACATGGCCGCCGGGATACCGGCACCCCATAACGGGGCCTGTAACTCGGTAAGCAGAGGGTCCCGGTCCTGGAATATATACGGCTCAGCTCCGGAGCCTCTGCTACAATACTGTATTATTAAAATAAAATAAACCCCCCGCGATCACCTGTTAGAGGCGCGCAGGTAGAGTGACTGATTCCGTCTATCTCTTACTGCGTGTCTCTTACAGACAGGTGAAGCCCGGTAAGATTCACACAGCTCGAGTCCCATTCAAACGCAGGGACCCCCGCTGTTTTAATCCTGATGGGCCATTAAATCTGCTGCAGACCATCTCACGGGGTATTTGGAGAATTGGCCGTGAATTTGTCCTGTGATTTGGTTGACAAACAGCCAGCTGCTACTGTATATCAAAATAGTATAAATGGATTAATGGCTGGCACTGTTATTTGCTGCCAGAGTGGACTGCAACACTGTTCTCTTTGGCAGCAAATGGGTTAAAAGGGGCGCTTTTCCGCTCTCCAGCACAGTGTCACTCTTTTTTTCTATTTGACTCTCCCACTCCTGCAGGGAAGTGTAACCCCTCTGCTTTTAGCTCTCAGACTTACAACTATAGCTGAGGCTTGGGCCTGAGTCCTTGTTAATGACTTTCTGGGCCACACATGGCCTATGGTCAGACGGCAGGAATAACACGGCCACAGGATGGGTGATACAAGTAATTTACTTATACCTTACTGACTCTGTTACCTTGTGATCCTCAGATGAGGATCACTACACACAGTATACAAGTTAATACACAACCCCCAATAATGCTGCGCGGTGTGAGCCAGTGTCAGTGGTGTAGTAGCCGTCCAATCCTGTGTATGTTGGCTTATTATGGTACCGGCAAACCATGGGAACTCGTGTACTGAACCTGTTGCAGGCCTGTTCTTTGAAAAGGGCGCTTCGGCGCCACTGTTCTTTTATAGCCATTGAGGGTTCCCATTGATGCTTGATGTCTCGTACACGTCTGGCACTTTCGCTCTCTGCTGCTGATGCCACATGCACTCCGCAATCCTCGACCGAATCTGATAACACTAAGGTTCGTGCTGATCTTACTCAAGATTGCTGCCCCCCTTCTTAAAGTCTCCTCTCTCTCATAGTCCCTGCTCTTCCACAGCCGTTATTATTGGCTGCTCTTATGTCCATCACAGCTACATGTCCAGAGCACATTGGAGAGGAACCTGCCAGGGGGCAGTGTAAGTGTGTGTGAGCTCATCGCAAAAGGGGTTACAGAAGTAAAAGAAAATGCATTTTGCTCATTGGAAGGCAGCAGTGTTGTTGTAAACTCATTACACACATGTCTGCTGTTCTCCTCTGCAGCGATGTAGACCATGTAGTTGTTACCACAGTATGAAGAGTAATGAGTCTGCAAGACAGCAGAACACACATTAATTGTCACCAGTGTAATGATCTACCCTTCTCTCCCCAAGGGCATTCCATCTTTCCCGGCTGAAAGGGCATGCTAGCTTACAGTGACATTACCTATGTGATGAATGACCTCGCGGCCACACTTCTGATTCAGTGATTGATCATGTCCAATTAATTCCTTGGAGAAATCAATGGTCTCTACCTTGCTCATTTACATTAATTACTAATAACACCCTATAAATGAATTCATTCTTCATGTGTGCTTGCGCTGGAGAGGACCTAACTTTAATTAAATCGGGGAGCAGGTGCTTGCTTATAAATTTAGACTGGTATAACGCAATAACATTATTATGTCATTTTGATTTTTAGACTGTAGCTAACATTATTCCATATTTTAAAGTGTGTGTATATATATATATATATAAAATATATATATATATATATAATTTTTAAATATATATATATAGGTTATATTAAAAACTTGAATCTCTAATCTGCAGTATTTCTCATGGTGATGTGTGACATACTGTGTACAAATAAAAGTCATTATTAATAAACTCTATGCAACCTTAAGCACTGACTTAGATCTTGCTGACTGCCAATGCTACAGTATGTACAGTATCTATTCTCAGTGGGGAAAATGAGTGCCTATTAGAATTAATAAGGATAATGTGTATCTACTCGAGAAAACACTTAAGCTTGGTATATAAAGTGCCCCGTAATTGCAAAGATTGTATGATTATCTAATTACGTAGAGTGTGTGAACCAAAATACAGAGGGGTAAAGTGATTTCTATACTCAGATGATATACTGTACCTGATGCATACAAGAAGTGCTCTCTCCTAACTGGGTGAAGTGCTGGTGTTTTTCCGACGTTGTTTAATCACAATTGGTCAGTTGTTTAACCGCATGCTAATTGTTCAACTAGCTAGCCACTGACCAACTGACCACGAAACCACTAATTTAATTGTTTAACTCATCAATGCCCAGATCAATAGAGCTCTGTTATGGACTTAACAAGTCACTTAAGAACTTAGGTTAGCCCCTTGTTACGCGTTAACGTGTATCCACCAAGCTCGATACGTAGTGTTAGATGCTGTTTTCAGCCGGGAAGGCATTGCATTAACTACAACAGATGTTCGTGTTAATGACATGTGTGGCCAGGTCTCCCCTCCGGGCATCCCCCTTGGCCCCGAACTTGGTTCCCCGCTTACCTCCACGCAGCGGGGGGAATCTCCGATAGGAGCAGAGAGGTGGGAGTAATGTGCAGGGAGCACTCCAGTGCTCCGGAGGCTCTGTGGTGCACCCGGCTAGCGGGGGCCGCCATGTTGGGACTGGCGCCGGTGCAGGAGTCGCATTGCGCATGCGCAGACTGGGTCATGTTGCCATTAGGAGTAGTGCATGCTTCGCAATGAACAGGAACAGTGGTGGCCATTACCAATAAGCCCGGCAGGGGAAGTACAGAACCGAGCAGACCCGGGGCTGTGGATCACTTGCTGCACTACAGCCAATAGGGCTCCTGGATTCTCCTGCTCTGACATTGCTACATTTCACGCGCTGAGGACCACGCCAGTCTGAGCTGGGACAAGGAAAGGGTAGGGTGCCCATGGCCCCAGCACTAGGCCAGAGACCCCCTTAGGCCCAAGCTAGGCCTCGATTCCCCTAAGCTTTTGGTTGCTGCAGGGACAGGCCCATTAGATAGGGACACTGCCCCTGTAGTGCCAAGTGTGAGGGACACAGCAGCAAACTGGCAATCTGGTGGTCTGGGACCAGATCACCCACAGATAATATACTCTCTTCATGGTGGGACCCTCCAGCTGGACACCACCATGTGGAGATGGAGGTGGACTCATTGCTGACGACGACATGGGACCGGATGACCTCTTTATCTTTATTCCGTGCTACCAGTTGCTGGAGTACCCGGCAGGTATCATACCTAGACCTACAAGTGCACCAACTTTAACACAGGTTGTGGGCAGCGCTGTCGCACACACTTTGGGTGGGTTGACTCTTGTGGACACCAGGGTGGTTGGGTGCCCAGGGGTACCTCAGTACTTTGGTGTGAACACAGCGTTGGAGGGCACTGTGGGGTTACAGTCGTGCGTGGCCTATTTGGTGTGGATGTTGTATTGTTATTCCTTTTTTATATGCATGCAGTAAACTGGTATCTTTATCAGTGTGTGTATTATTGCATTGGGTCCTGTGCCGGGGTTATCCAACGTAGTTAGGATCCCGCATAGGTGGAGGTGCTGTCACCAGACGGATCAGGTACACCCCAGGCTCCCAGCAGCGGAGGTTCAGGCCTCCTGTGAGCCACAGCTAACGCACCACACACACAGTAGCCGCCATATCTCCCATAGGGTGGGGGAAAGTGCGCTACACCAGCAAAAGAGGCGTTCCCCCTAACTGCAACCCACAAGAGGTTCCATGAAGTTGACACAGGGATTGAACGTGACGTTTGTTATATCAGAGCTAAACTTGGCGTTACGTCCTTCCAGGCCCTGAAATAGGGCTGTAATAGAATCTAGATGGATGTAACACCACAGTTAGGTAGGATTGAACTAACATGCAGTAACTTACAGCGTTCCCTTCCCTCTCATTTTAAAATGTAGGTAAACGCAGATTCACAGAGAGTAGCGCCACCTTTACGTAAGACACTTAACGCCATCTTTTGTTAAGTTAAAGCAAGGCTGTGCTAACTTAACATGACATTAAGCTATGCTAACGAGTTAAACAACAGCTGTTGTTTTGGCATATAATTAGCTTTGTGGATATGTGTTAACCTCAGGGAAAAGAACGGCTGTTATTGATTTTGATAATGGTACATTATTAGCCCTGAGTTAACAGACCACTGTGGATCTGGGCCCAACTGGTAGTTAATAGTTTAATTATTTAATTGCTGCTCAGTTGTTTAACTAGTTAACTACTGTGCAGCTGTTTAACATGCTAAACTCCTCAGTTACTTAACCTGAACTACTAGTCCATTACGTGACCTTCTTAATGCTGGTCAGTTAGCCTTGATCTGCCTACTGTATTAAGTTCAGTCCTACTCTCCATAATGAGTTCCATGTGTTTTCAGGAGCAAAGGGGTTTACTTGTTTAATTAAAATACTTATGTTTCTAATGGTTTTTGCTGAGTAATAATAGTTTTAATTTTTAATATGCATACATATTCACTTTTTGTTTCCAGCAATATAAAAACAAACACAGAAGTAAATGGGTTACTTTAGAAAAAGAACTGACCCTTTGTTTTGTTCTAGCAAAACCCTGGTAGATAGATGTATAATCCCTTGTTTATTTACATGGTGGTGTTCTTTATTCCGATACTGTATTGCTAATTGAAATACCCATTAATGACATTAGAACAAGGTATGTAGCATAGTACACCAGAAGACTTCAAGATGCTTGAAATACAATAGTACAAAAGACACGGGGAAAAATGTCTCCGTATTCCCTATTAGGAATCAGGTTTCTATAGCAGTCGCCTCAGGGAAGTGGTTCCATTAGTGGATTTACAACTGGAGTAGAATTGGAAGGTCTGCTGAAATCGTAACCCCTTGTCTGCCAAAGGGGACAGAACCACGTCTTATGGGTTCCTCTGCCCAAAAAAAATAGGGTTACTAAAAATGCAAACGTGCCGCATTATTCCCACAAGGATTTGTAGATTCTATGAATGATGCAAATTAGGGCTCTTGGTCAAGGAAAAGCTGATGAGAAGACCAGAAAGGATTTTGCCGGCACCTATTTGCTACCAGAGGGATAAACCCGCTCTTCTACTTATCAAGCTGGTTGTGAAAAAAAAAGTACTTACCCAAATAACATCTTTTTTTCATATGTACAGTTTTACACAAAGGAAGAAGTCATTTCGGGGGGTGAAAGAGATAAACCTGCAGTCTCCCAATAAAGACTAAGGGGGATATTCTAGTAATTGCGGGTCATGTCAATCTGCGTCAAAAGAGCCCTTTCTGATCGGATTGGCATGCTTTGCTATTCGGTAAAAAAAAGCTGGATACTGTTGCAGTCCAAGAATAAACAACACAGGTTAAATACAATGCCGTGTGCTTGGAAAAGGTTGAAACGTCGGTCATGCTTTGCTGAATAAATCCTCTTCGAATTGAAAATTTGAAAGTGCCTTCATTATTTGTATTGCGATTCTGTAAGCCATTCTCGCATGTCCAAACCGGGCGGAAAAGACGTTTTTTTTTTAGAAGCGGTTTCATTCCGGCGGTGAAAATCCGGGCAGAATGACCAAGAAAGCGCAAACTCCCGTTTTTTGGACAACTAGCTGAATTCTAGTAGCTCCGTTCAGTGCAAAATGCAAAAACGCTTCCAATAACTTGCAGTTTGTCGCTCACCTCCTTCAGATTACTGAGTTTGGTACTATATTGCAAATTTCATCCAGAGCCTGAAATATGGGGGTTGCAGGGAGAGAGCAAAACCCATATCTCATCAAAACCCATATCTCATCAAAACCCATATCTCATCAAAACCCATATCTCATCAAAACCCATATCTCATCAAAACCCATATCTCATCAAAACCCATATCTCATCAAAACCCATATCTCGACAGATTCTGGATGGAGTTAGCACAATCTCAGGTCATTCCACTTGAAAACCAAGTACAATCTGGGAGTTTTGACTGTTAAACTGTGCGGTTTGTCACTTTTTATAGACATGGTTTAAACTATGCGACTTGCAATACAGAATATGGATTTTTGCTTAGTTTTAATCCGCTACTAATGACCATGACAAACCGCGCGGTTTGGCAATGACAAACTCGCACGTACTAAAATATCCCCCCCATGAGACATACAAGGGAAATTAAAGTAATCTATATGGATTCAGACCGTTTTATGCAGATAGTGTGTATATATATATATATATATATATACAGTGGTTGACAAATCACCAAAAAATCTACTCGCCACACAAAAAAATCTACTCGCCACCTAGTACCAAACGTGTGCTGCTTGGGCCAATGTTTACTCGCCCGGGGGTTAAATGCACTCGCCCGGGGTGAGCAAATGTATAGGTTTGTCAAACACTGTATATATATATATATATATATATATGAAAAAATCATCTCAGTTGGCACACTGTAAACATAAGTAAGATGCTGATGCTTGCCCCATATGCACATGTAAAAAGTAGAATTTACCAGATCGGAGTCCGGAAAAAACGAGACAGCACACAGTCTTAGTAGTTCCAATGCAGTTGTAATCAAAGTAACATGGCACCACCTCCAACGTTTCGGTACACTGAACGTGACCTTCCTCAGGGACGTGCACGGGAAGATATATATATATCTTCTTTAAAAAAAATATATAATAACACAGAAACCCTTTCACTGCCAGTGTTCAACATCAATAGCTTGCAGACCCGGCTGGCAGAAAAAGGGTTGCTCTGTCTACTATTTTAGACAGGAGAAAGCAGACAAATTCTTCTTAAAAAAGTGACTAACAACAAACCCTTTTGCAAACAAATATGATGTGCCAAACGTTAAAAGAAAAATGACTTTCGGCTTTGGTGTGTATCCAAGGTCTTGCGTTTATTGTGACAGGACAGGAGAGAGAGTGAAACCCAGTGATGAGCAGAGAATGTCTGGCATTTAAAAATAATAAACCCTCGCAGCCCAGGCACCATTGCCCAGGACATCTGTAAATATTGTCCTTTTTAAGTGAAAACGATGGCGAAATTGTCATCAGCACAACGTTCTCCATTTACCAATCCCACATGGTAACCTACTGACTAATATTTTTTTTCCCTGCCACAGCTAAATAGGAACGTGTTCTGTAATATCTCCACGGCTGTTATTTCAATTGATTAACATATGGTACAAATAATCTGGTGATTTTATGATCTTTGCTTTTTTTATAAAAAGCCATGTGACTGAACCGCTAGTCTTTACTGAATAACGCAGTCATTATAGACCAGTGGTATACCTTACTTTCCATGTATGCTATACTGTAAGTTTGTCCTGATTTAGCAATTAAAGCATTCCAGGAATACCATACTGATATAGGAAAATAACATGATATGTATTTGGATATAGTGTTATTAGAAGTCCAATCCTATGTGTTTGGTCAGTTAGTTTAATTTGTAGATGTAGCTTTTGACGTTATTGTAGGTGATAACAAAACGAAGAACACCCATCTGACTCTCACCTTGTTTTGTTGCTCTTGTCAGGAATTGCTAGTTAGCAAAATCAGCCAACAGAGCAAGCAAGATTTAATGTTCCTGGTACCATGGCAAGACACAAGACTCATCCCTCGGGAACACTTTGTGTACAGTGAGCTAGCCACGGGAAGCCAACAAAATTACACCCCGCGGTTAGGTAGGTTTAATTTTTTTAATAGCAATGCCAGTATCTGTCAGATAGCACAGTGAATATATCTTGTCCCTGACTACGGGGAAGCTATTGCACAAGGACTTGACAGTACAATTAATAATATTTTGTTATTAAAATATTTTTACGCACAATGTTGTCATGTTATGTGTCTGTTATAGGGTTCACTATAAGATCATGCAACGTTTCTTAAGGGAAATTAAAATTCTGTTACACCGTAACAATCTTTGTGCATGATCAAATTCACTACAATTTTGCTATGACGATTGTTTCTTTTAAATACCACTTGTTCTTATGGGAAACAAGGGTGAGCTGGCCTGGGGGTCAGGAGGCCAATTGCTCCCCGGGCTGGTGATATTTTAAAAATTTGGGCCAGCAGCCGAAATGGAGATGCTCTCTGTGATGAATTAAGAGTGGAACCTGCTGCTGTAGATCCATCCACAGAGGGGGGTCTGTGAGCAGACAGATCTCACTTGCTCCACTGCTTTTGGCTTTGCAGGGGCAGGTTGGAGAATTTGCCTCTGGGTCGGTCAGTTTTCAAATATTTGGACCGGTAGCAGAGAAGAGAGAAGCAGGGTCTGTGTGCAGTTCAATGCAGATCCCAGTCATTAGGTGGCACTGCAGAGTCCAAATAGCAACCCCTGTCCTCTCTGTAATGAGCTAGTTATGGTAAGATGTGTGTGTGTATGTGTGTGTGTGTGTGTGTGTGTGTGTGTACAATGATATGATACGATACAATCACTATCTGTAGGTGCTACAGCTACTATAGATTTCCAGCATACGCGCAGTTAATCTCCCCTGGAGAAGCTAGCCACAGGTGCAGCTAATCAGCCTGGTCTCCTGAGTGAGCAGGAGTGTAAAAGACAGACAGAGAGCTGCACACAGAGTTTGATTGCTTTCCTCAGAGAGAGAGAGAAAGTTCTCCCCAGCTAGGAAGAGGCTGGCACAGTCCCCTAGGCTCACTGAACTGCCTGGGTTTTAACCCCAGGAAGAGGAAAGGACGCAAGACTGCACTGAAGCAGGGATGTCCTGTCCAGTATATTGGAAGTTACAGATGAATTCTCTGAACTCTCATTGGGCCAAGCCCCCAACAGAAACAGATAAGAGCTAAACATTATATTGCTGTGCCTAGTGACTGTGTATATCGTTTATATATAACAGTACATGTTTTGGGGTGGTAACCAGCTTAGCTAGCCACCCAGTTAGAAAGGTCTGGAGCTGTTGTTTAGTCAGTCTCCTATAAAGGAGTAGATGTTTATTTTATGATTTGTTTTGCCTTAAAGGGACCGTGGGCCTGTTATTGTATTTCTTAACCCTGTAAATAAACCCTGTGTAAAGTGTTACAGAGTTTCCTGCCTTCATTTTGGAAACAAAATGCTCTGCAACGTGATACAGACATCACAATATATATATATATATATATATATATATATCAAAAGAAGAGAAGCGCCAGCTCCATAGCATAATACTGTAAAATCAGGTAACTTTATTCAAACATGGAGTAGTCATCAGGACCTGTACTCACATGGTGGGTAAAAAACACAATCAGTTGAGATAATCTGTAATTGCAGATGGACGCAGGTATGACAGATAAGCAGGTAGCCCAGGGTAATAGGTCAAATGCACCAGGTATTGGGGATGATAGGTCATAGATCAGTGCACCAGGTATTGGGGATGATAGAAGGTCATAGATCAGTCTCTCACAGTCACCCAGATACCTCTCAATAGAACCAATCCCAGCTGTACCGCAGCACTGCTCCTAATGGCTGTGTAGTGCACTTAACGGTATGCCCCTGCTGCAGAGTATCCTCCTCGGTCAGGCTCTCCACGAGGTGTCCAATACGCCTGTACTGAGAACAACCAGCCGCAGATAATGGCGGCGCCACGAGGGATAGAAGTAGCAGGGAAGTGTGGTGTTTCCTGGTTCTTGCATCTCAGATCTCAGTCCTGGGCTTGCCCCGCTTGTCGTCTACGCGTCACTACATGATGTCACACATCCTACGCGTTTCGTCACAGTTAGTGACTTTCTCAGGATTGGCCTCAGGACGATTCCCATAAGGCTTGTGCGGGAACCTGGCGTGGAATCGCTTTAACAAGCCGGGAGCATGGATCTGACGAAGAGGTATCCATGAGCATTCTTCTGGTCCATAGCCTTTCCAGTGTACAAGGAATTGGTAGCAAAATCTTGATCCACAACATTTCTCTCAGACCCGGAGTCGATGAAGGTAGAGGCAGGAACTAGGAAGCCAGGACCCTCAAGGAAGATAGACAGCATGACCCTGGTAGGTAGACCTCTCTTACTAGGAGGGGAAGAAGAGATGGTACCCAATGAGACCCCCTTATACCTCATTGGGTGTTGGCATTTCCCGGCTTCATGGGACAGTGAAGCACCAGGTGACCCGGTAGTCCGCAGTAATGACATAATCCTCCAGTTCTCCAACGTTGTTTCTCTGAAGCGGGGAGCTGGTGACTTCCTAACTGCATTGGTTCTGGAGCTTCAAGAGCTGGGAAAGTAGAAGGAGACAGACTGGGAACAAGAGCGGTTGGTGTGAGAGAACGTGAGTGATGGCGTTCCAGCCTCCTTTCTTGAAGACGTTGATCCACCCTAATACAAATGGCAATAAGATCCTCGAGCACCGTAGGTCTCTCTTGAGCAGCTAATTCATTCTTTAATGTCTCGGAGAGACCTTGCCAGAAAGCTGCAGATAACGCCTCATTGTTCCAGCCCGTCTCTGCTGCGATGGTCCAAAATTCCAGAGTGTATTTTGCAACCAGTCTGTGGCCCTGAGAAATGTGAAATAAAGAAGAAGCAGCAGTAATCTTATGGCAAGGGGTATCAAAGACTTGCTTAAATTCCTTCTTGAAGCGTAGGAAGTTTTGGATAAGCTCCGGTCTCTACTCCCAGATGGAGGGCGCCCATTCCAATGCGTCTCCGGTTAATAAAGCAATAATATACACCACCATAGCTCTATCAGAAGAGAAGCGGGAAGATGTTAACTCAAACTGTATGTCACATTGATTGAGGAAACCTCTGCATCCATTGGGATCTCCCGCATATCGATTGGGTGTGGGGAGACGTGACTCGAGGGAAGCTTCAGGGGAAGAAACAGACAAAGTAGCAGGTCTAATAATTCTGGATTGTGATTGGTTAAGAGAAACTGTGGCCAGGTTTTCAGTAAGGGAAGCAATCTGATTATCCACAGTATTGGAAATGCTCAGGAATCGAAGACAGGGCTTGGCTCACCTCAGGGGGGTCCATGTTCGTTGGGCTGGTTGAAGTTGTCTCCATGTTCGTTGGGCTGGTTGAAGTTGTCTCCATGTTCGTTGGGCTGGTTGAAGTTGTCTCCATGTTCGTTAGGCTGGTTGAAGTTGTCTCCATGTTCGTTGGGCTGGTTGAAGTTGTCTCCATGTTCGTTGGGCTGGTTGAAGTTGTCTCCATGTTCGTTGGGCTGGTTGAAGTTGTCTCCATGTTTGTTAGGCTGGTTGAAGTTGTCTCCATGTTCGTTGGGCTGGATGAAGTAGTCTCCATGTTCGTTGGGCTGGTTGAAGTTGTCTTCATGTTCGTTGGGCTGGTTGAAGTTGTATCCATGTTCGTTGGGCTGGTTGAAGTTGTCTATGCAGCATGTCAGCACATATTTAAAATATTTGCTTTTTTATTTCCTTTTTAATCATTATACAAAAAACACCCTACAACCCAACTCCCCAACCTCTATCATGTATATTCTCAATAAAAAGACATTATTTGGCTTACTATTGTCTGGGAGCCGGGTCAGAAGAGAGAGACCACTCCAGTACTATATGTGTGACCCCAAAAAAAACAGATGGTGGCAGTTGAATAAGAAATATTCATTAAGAGAGGTATAGTGTAGTTACTTTAACTGCAAGGTAAATATATTTCATGAGTAGTTGTAGTTGTGCATGGGAATATTATAGGGTTAAAACATTATTGAGTTTTTGTTATCACGTGTAATGTATCCATCCCCCAAAGTTTCTTTTGAATCCCTACTTACACACCCCCCCCCCCTCCCCCCTCCAGAACAGTGATATACCGTACATTATAATAAACACACATCAAACAACCGTGTTTAAAAATAATGGGGGGGGGGGGGGTTGTAACAAAATATTTAAAAAACACACTCCTCCCACCACATTACCCACCAACCCACTCAAGTCCAACTACTCACACTAACCCCCTACTTCCCCCCCCCCAACACACAGACCAGGAGGGTCAACAATCAAAAGTACATGGGGCACGTGCATTACTGTAGCCATGGTCTCAGAATGCAGTACATTGAATGCAGCTTAAATACACACCAGGATCCCCTATCGTTACTGCAAAAAACTACAGAAGCCGCAAAACAGCATTAAAATGGGATGTGCTTGGAAACCCAGGCTGCACCACAATACACATGTAACCCTAAATGCCTTTTGAAGGAGGTAACATAATTTGGAGGAGTTAAGACACTGGAAGTACCTAAGAAGAGGTTGAAGTGCAATGAATTAGAATGGCTACACTACATACTGATGTGTAAGTGCTGATCTTACTGTAAGTAAGGTTTTTGATCAAACGTTTTGTGTATGCAAAACACAACTTACTGCAGAATGACATGCAATATGTTATTGGTTTGATCTGTTTCACCTTTCTAAGTTAAAGCAGCCTATTTTCTACCGGTTTCTAACTGATTGGTAAAGCCAGCCACTCAGAGGAACAAGCTTTCTCGTTGGTGATCCAATGAGTAAAAAGAATAAACCGGAGAAACTAAAATATAAAATAAACCGTGTCATTGTGCACTGTAAAATTATCTCCGTTTTTTTTTATAACTGCATTATTTTACGCTTTGCACCCCCCCTCCTCCCCCCCCCCCCCCAGTTGATGCTGTAAAAAAATAAGTTATTCATAGTGCGACCTGTTTGCATAAGTTCAAGAACTTGTACATTTAAAATTTGTCGTATTTCCATGGAAACAAATCATGAATAAATGGCAAAAGTGTTGCCGACCGTTTCTTTTGCCGGGAGGTCACAGGACTAATGTGTAAGTTGACCTAGTCTAGTTTTTTTTTTTATAACATTTTTTTAAACTTTCACAATTTTCCATCATTGTTTTGTTTTTAAAACAGGGTGACCTTTGGCATCCTTAGAAAAAAAAATCTGAAATGTTTGCCAGATTGTGAAAATGACACAAAGTGTGAGGAGATATTTGCAAACGGTTTTCACCTCTCTAGTAAATGATCCCCAGATTGCATTGAATTAATTCTCAGAGAAAACAAGAAATATAAGTAGGTCAGCACAGGTAGCGTCTGCCTCTATTGTGCTTATTGTCACTTAGCAACACACCCTATTCAATCAAAACATATATTCATGCCTCCGAACCCTCCCACTGGGATTTGAATCTCTTCTTATTAAGTGCTACTGAACCTACATTTACTTACTGAAGCTAAATGTAGAAAAAACACAATTTGCTATAATTGTTTTCTGATTTAGGATTTTATTGGACTACTTCTGAATTGACAGCATTTAACTCAAACATAAGTCAAGAATGTTCTGTGAGTATATATTGTCTGCACTGCTTATAGCAATATTAGTATTTTGAAGGCAGCAAAAATAAAATATAACTGATGCAGAACCTTGTTACCGGGGGTATTGATCTGCTGTATTTGGGATTACATCTACGTAATGTGTGATAATCCATCCACATGAAAAGGGTATTTTCTGTTTTTCTATGCCTTTATTCCTCCGTCCTCATGTACCCTAGCAACATCTTCATTTCTGTCGTTGTTACACCATTACTTATGGCGGGTCAAGGGGTTAATAAAAAATGAACAGCTAATATAGTGCCATATTTAGTATGAGGTGTTAAGGCATAAGACATCTTACCTCCCTTTCATTTGAATGGACCATGAGGTGTCCACTGTTTTACAACCCCTTACGGTGATTAAGTCATAGCACCACTTAGTAAATATTGCCCGTAACATTTAAGGGCCAGGGAGCTGTATACAACCCTAAGCTTTGATTTCTGTGCGCCCCAGCCTGCCTGACTGCTCACTGCTCACTGCCTGCCCTGACCCCGGCCTGTCTGACTATGCCTTGTTTTCCGGCTGCTTCGACCCTGCTTTGCCTAGCTATGTTTTGCCCGCTCCAGCCATCGGAATCCTCTCTGCGCCTCGAGCCCATCAGCACCACTGCCTAAAAAGTATCTTCTGTGCACATGAAATTCTATACCTCTGTGACATCTTGTAATGAACCTGCCTAAAAACGATACAATGTTGAAATGTTAGGTTATGTTTTCTGTTTGTACTGCTGTACAACATCATTTGTACATCAGGTGTGCTAACCTTGCCAGAGGTTTGGGTATGGAACAAAAGGTGCATTGGTCCCCAATTTGAGGGTACTGTATGTGAGAGGTAGCATGGCCTTGAGCAGCCTCCGGAGGTTTTGCTATGGTACAAGGTAACATTAATCCCTTCTTGGTTTAAGGCAAGAGGGCTGGATGGTTTTACAGTAATAAAGGTTTTGTGGTTGTATGTATGTATGTATATAGCGCCATTAATGTACAGTACATAGCGCTTCACAGCAGTAATACACATGACAATCATATAAATAACAAATAATACAAAGAACACTGTAGACGGACGTTCACAGAGGTACACAATTGGAGACTTTATAAGGTGAAATTATAACGAGGCTTTATTGTGCCTTTTCCTTAACATCAGGAAACCATCCAAACAAGGGGGAAACACAGCTTCTATTCACTTGGGAGTGGTTCTAGTGAAATAATATGCAATTCACAACTCCCTTAGTTAAGCATGTCTCCCAGCCCCAAACACATAGCATGAAATGAACAGATATTAAAAGTCTTGTAATAAAAGTCTTATCTGTTCCTTCTAGTTTGGAGGGGAAATCTTCTCTGTCCCTGGTTGCTACCTTTTCTTCAGGGTTTGTCAGCATTCAGGTTTAGAAGTTTCCCCTGTGTCTTGGAAGCAGCTCTGCTGTGTCTTCTGGCAGAGCTCAAGACATGGTCAGCTCCAGAGATCTGTGAACTCTTGGTCAGTCTCTCCTGGGAGACTCAAGAACCTCTGCTCTGTCTCTAAAGTTCAGCTCACACGTGAGCTAAGGAGTCACTTCTTGTCTCAACAGAGAGGCTTTTGTAAGCAATCTAAATCAGGCAGGTGGTGTTTATTAATTGACTACCAGCAGTTAACCACCACACTGCTAGATTAAAGGCACATTACTTGAACAGGGATTACTCCCCTGTTACAAACACATAAAGGGAAGAAGTGCTTCAGACATAAAAGTAACATTTAGGAAAAGGAGTCCCTGCTCTGAAGAGCTTACAGTCTAATTGGTACGTACAGAGACAGTAGGAGGGTGTTCTGGAAAGTGCGTCTGCAAGGGGCCAAGGTTTATGTATGAGGTGTAAAGTATCAGCCACGGAGCTACTCAGATGCTACGTTAAGCAGGTGTGTTTTACGGTGGGTTTTAAAGGTGGATAGAGAGGGTGCTAGTCGGATATAGAGGGGAAGGGCATTCCAGAGTGTGTGGCAGTCAGTGAGAGGTTTAAGGCGAGAGGTTTGGAAATGAATAAATGCTGTGGGCTTTACATCCAGCAATTTATGTGGTTATTTTATTTCATTTTAAGGGAAGAAAATGGGTGTCATATGTTGACCTACAATCCCCCAGATCGCACTAACTAGACCTTGGCCAATTGCATCCTTCTCCCATCCTCACTCTCCTTTGATCACATTTGTAATTGGTTACAGGGAGATAGTCATTTTTGAATACTTGTAGGAAATATTGGAACAGAAATTAATTGGGTTTGGAACCTCTATGAAATATTCATTATGAAAACCATGACAATGCAAAAGTGGAGCAGGTGCAGAGGAGAATAGCAGGCGTCTGTTATAGTCGACCCCAGTCGGTATTACAGGGGCACTCAAATGGAATAGAAGAGGGAGACTTTTGTATTACAATAAAGGGGGGGACTTACAGTTTATAAGAATTGTTAGAAATGTTTTAAGTAAAGAGCAATCCTCAGTATCAAGTTTTAACTCGAGATGTGGGAAAGTGTGGCGGACATATGCAAACCAGGCGAAATTCGCACATTTCTAGTTTAACTCCATTTGCTAATAGAGGAACTGTGCTATAGTTTCCAGGAACAACAAAAGGAGCAAAACCTAGACGATCTTGAGATTCACACAGCAATCCGGTCTTTTCTTTTTTTCCCTTAATATGTTTTTTACATTATTGGAACCAGTGATCCCCTGGTTTTAAACCACACTATTTCACGCTCCATGGGACTGCCTGTTCCCCAGATAGTCACCACTCAAGTTACCTGTGTTTCTGCTAGGTATGTAAATGGTTAGGAAGCTGGAAGTGATGATGGAGCTTCCTATTGGCCATTCTGTTAACTTCACTGGTGAGTATTTGGGAGCTAAATAAAAGTGTAGTTTAGTTTCAGGGAACAAAGGAAAAAACAAGCACACACACCATATAATAATGTACCCTGTGTACACACTAGTGATAAGTGAATAAATATGATTAAATACTTAAGGCGGTAGTGCAGCTCCGGAAGGAGTACTCAATCCAAAGTCCAGACACAAAAACATTTTCCAGTCTCCAGATGCTTCTGTATTGTCCCCAAACGCGTTTCACTCATAAGAGCTTCATCAGTGGTTAGTGAATGAAGCTCTTATCAGTGAAACGCGTTTGGGGGCAATACAGAAGCACATGGAGACTGGAAATTGTTTGTGGTGGACTTTGCTGAGAATGTTGGACTTATACCATCTGTTCCTTCTGCTTTTTAATGGATCTGGACATGGCTGACTGTGAGTGGCCACCGCAGGCATCTATACCAGGCAGGATTGTTGTAGCTGCTCATCACCTCTGACCCAGGGTGGTGCAATTGCCTGTCTCTACAGTAATTCTGTAAGTGCAATACCTCTGTCTATTTTATTAAATTTCCATACTTCACTATTTGTGCCTTCTCTATTCTCTATGCACTGCACCCCCCTCCTGCCTCTGAGGGATATTGCTCAGATTTCATCTGAAGATTTTCCCCTTGAGTTGGTCAATCGAAACAACCATACTGCTTTCATTCCTCTGCACTATTGTGAGTGGGTTACCTATATAATTACACTATTATTGTTTATTGTATACAGTGTGCACTATAAGTATATTTTCTCCTTTTTTTAGATCACGTGGATGTATTTGCGCTCCTGATTCCTTGCTCTAGTTCCAGGGAACCCCTAGTTTAAATCATGTACATAAATACGGTATAAGGGGGAATAAACGAGCAGCTATTATTGCTGATTTTACTCCTTTGCTGCAAGAAAAGCCTATAAAGCAAGGGTGGCCAACACCGGTCCTCAAGGACCACCAGCAGGCCATGTTGTAAGGATATCCCTGCTTCAGCACAGGTGGCTCAGCCAACGGCTGTGCCACCTGTGCTGAAGCAGGGATATCCTTAAAACCGGACATATTGGGGGCCCTTGAGGACTGGAGTTGGCCACTCCTGCTATAAAGCATTGGGCAGCAATGGATTTGTGCAACAATGTATTGCAGGCCCTTCTGGCAGTGGAAGGGTTAACAGTAAAGTGCATATAACCATGCATCACACTTGTGTGCCCCTTTTAGGAACCTTATAGTATGCATTGGAAGTGTAGACATTCCACACAATTAGAATTGGAGTACTGTAGATTTAAATTCCGTGGCAGCAAAGATGTTAAAGTGGCCTAGTGATATCTTCTATTTGCTTTTCTAGCCAAGACTTATAACTGAACTAGCATCCAGTGGAAACAGTATTTATTGCACTATAGTCTGTGATGTGTTTTTATTGTTATTTAGGTTTTCACGTCTAAATTGTTCAAAGCTATGAAATATAGCTTACATTATTAATGATAATGTAGTAAATAAGGTGTTAAATGGCTGAATACTTTCCATTTTTTTTTTTTTTGCATCTTCAATATACAGATGCAGCGGCCGTTATTCGAACACTTCACGCGTTGTATACCTCGGAATACCCATGTTATGCCGCGTGATTTCTCCCAACCGTGCCGCCTCAAGACGCGAGTGCAGAAAATTGCATTTTAGTGTTCTGGTTTTTAAACACCTGAAATTGGCACAGTACTGTACACATTACAATTCATTCATTTCAATGCACACAAAGAAACAGAATCCATGAAATTCAAACAAAGCAACCGCGATAAACACGAGTGCCTGGTGTGATTGGCCGCGTAAATGTTGCGTGTTATACAGCAGAGCACGCGAAAACGGCTCAGTGATTTGTTCGAACAACGCCCGCTGCATCTGTATGTTGCTACATGGGGCTACAACTATTAATATTGTGATGTCCCACAAATATATTGTTGATGTGCAAACTTTTTGCCCAAATTTTGAACCGTGTGAAATTTGCCGTTTTTTCTTCTGTTTCACGAAAAACTTTTTAAAACTTTGCAAGCAGTTTGACTAGTAAGATACACCTGGGAAATAAACTTATTTGCATATTTAAATAATATTATTTCCCAAGAATCTCAAGTGTGTCCGCAAGTTCTAGCTAACATTTTTTTTAGAAATGTCGAACTTTTTTGTAAAGTTTTTTGTAAAGTGAAACATTGGCCAGCTGCATTTAGGCAAATTTACACCTCCCTGTAGATCAGGGGGGGGCTCAACTTCAGCCCTCAAGACCTCCTAACAGCTCTGGTTTTCAGGATATCCCTGCTTCAGTACAGGTGGCTCAAAGACAGCCACTGATTGAGCCACCTGTGCTGAAGCGGCGATATCCTTAAAAGCTGACCTGTTGGGGGGGGGGGGGTCTTGAGGACTGGAGTTAAGCACCCGTTATAGATGATTCACAAAATGTATGATATGAGGTCTAGTTCAGAAAAGGTCACTGTTTAAATGTTAAATGTAAAAAATGAATTATGCACAAAAGTCGACACTAAAGAGCAGCAGCCAGAAGCAGTATTTTTTCCCCCCAGTTATACTGTAAAAAAAAAAAAACATTGTCTGGAAGTAAGAGCCAAGGACAAGTTGTAATACAATATCTTTGGGAGAACCTACTTATCCTGGTTTGCACCAGTAACCCTTATACATCCTCTCTCCGCAGGCTGATCAGCAGCATCTCTGCTCCTGCCTGTCTCTCCAACTTCATCAGTTTCTAGAAAGAAATACCCGAAGAATATGTGCTAAGTACTGAACGATGAAAGTCGGCAGCACCGGTATCCCTATGCTCAGAGCAGCACTCCCAAAGAGGGGATCCAAGGAGTCTGCGAGAAGCTGAGAGAGCAGCCGCAGCACCAAGACAGGGTAAGTCATACCGGGAATAGCAAGGATTCAGAAATAAGAGCGTACTGTATGTAAACCAAACCCCTAACGACTCTGCTGCTTTATTTGCCAAAGGCTGTGCTGCCAGAGGAAACACATATAGAGCCTATTGATATCTGCAATGCATCTCTTTTCAGTTCATTGCTGGGTAGGCAAAAAAAAAGAAAATCTAAATATTTGCAGCACAGTTACTGACATCATCTTCAGTGCTGTGAAATTTATTCTGTCCAGCATGGAACGGGTTTATTTGTTGGAGCATGTAGTCACTGAAATACAAAAAAAGGGGGTTTCTGCAGCTCCTTCCAAATCAGACGAGGTTTTGCACTGCAGTTTGTGAAAAATGATTCGGTGCGTAATCAAAGTCTTGTTAGAAACGAGCAGAATTCAGCACTGATTGCTTTTAAAACACTGTTTACAGCCTGGAAAGGCATTTACCATTAATAATGTGGGCCATTGGATGGAGAGGCTGCTGATGAAGTCTGCTGAATGTTTTCATTGTGTTTGTTCTTTGTTTGTTAATTCTTTTTTTTTTGGGGGGGGGGGTGAAGAATTGCAAAGTTTTTTTTCCAGGCGGAAGAAGTCCGAGACACATCTCACATATCCATGATTTTCTGGAATGTGTCAGCTTCTAAATGAAACCTCTCAGCATCTCTGCAGGAGGTGAGGTTGTGCGCAGATACAGGGGGAAAATAAAAAGTATAAAGAAAACTGCAGAAGGGATGTTGATGGAGAGGTATAGGATGATAAGCAGGTCCAGAGCATCAAAGATAAACCTAGGTCTTGAAAGCACTGTTTTATCTCATTGATAGTGCTCTGCACGGTGAGCTCTATTCAAAGGTGATGTGAGATGCCCAGCAAGTACAAGCCTTTCCATTTCTATTTTGGGATAAAAGTCAGTTATTCAATCAACAATTAACTGGTATTTAGCAAAGAGTCTACGATTTCGCTCAGTAGCCTTATTGGTCCTCAAGAAGTGTAAATTTGATGAAGGTTGTTAATACCTATTACCTTTTTGTACCAACCAGAGTTCTTCATGGATGAAAGTATAGTGTACAGAGCTCTCGAAACCTCCCTGGCCGCAAAAAGGTTTTGCAATATATGTTTAACTACACAGAATAATTAGGGTCTTCAGACTTTGGGGCCTATTCTAGTAGCGTCGATAAAATTGCTGCCATCTCGAACGGTTTGGCATGACCTCATCGAACGGTTTGTCATTTGTGTTATCACGGTATTCAGAAAGAATCTGAAAGCATTCCCACAAGTCTCAAACCGTGAGGTAGGAAAATACTAATACCGTACAGGACAGCAGCGATGGTATCTCAGCCTCTCTCGAACTTCTCTCCCATGTGATTTGGCCGCAGTCTGTAAGAGCTGCACAGAGAGAGCCGCCTCTCCCTGCACAGCTCTCACAGGCGATCACAGTGTTTTTGTTACATTTTAATAACAGTGTACTGTAGCAGGGGGTCTCCGGAGCTGAACCGGGCCTGTATCTCGGGAAGTAGGGGGTCCCCGGGACTGAAATGAGTGCGCTTCCGCTCCGGAGATCCCCTACACTAGTATTAAATGTAAATAAAAACAGCTTCATTAACTTATCGGATAGCCGCTAAGGCAATGAAGGGGTTAAACCTGAGTTCCTGGTTTATTGGGGTGGATGGTGGTTAGAGGGTGGATGAAGGTGTTTGTGGCCCCAGGGTGTATGGTTAGGCCTGCTGGAAGGTTGCGGGTGGAGTCAACCCCTTCACAACCATAGCGGTGGTAACCGCTATGGTTATGATGGAGTTAAACACTCCTGCTACCGATTCAAGAGGTGTAACCACCCACCCTTGGGGCAACTACCCCCTTCACCCAATCCCAATACCCCCAAGAAACATTAAAATATAACAACCCTACTACCCACCTCTTCTACCCCCAAAAAAACCCTCAACTCATACAGTACAGTAATGGGCACAATTACTATTATCCAGATGTGGATAATAGCTCATCTTCCCATTAAGAATAAAACATTATCCGGCCAGCATAAAGTAAATAAAATTTCTATTTACTCCTGCCAGGATGAAGGCTGTTTTCATCACCATCCTAGGCGTCCATGTCCTCCATGGGCAGCAACAGTACAATCAAAAAAGAAACTAGTGGCCACTAACCCCTTAATCACCTTAGCAGTTAGTACCCTCTAAAGTTAGTAAGGGGTTAATCCCCCACTACCCACCCGGGACACACAACCACCCTCCCTGGGGAAACTACCCCCACCCTGTACCCATTGATTGGCATAGTGGTACACCATGCCCATATAATATAGGCATGATTTGGGCAGTCAATGGGCAACCTAAATTTTACAAAAGCACCAAAAATACACAACAATGAAATGAAACCAAGCACCAAAAAAACCACATCAATTAAATAAAACCGTCCAAAATATACACAACACTGAATAAAAACAAGCATTTGCCAAAAAAAATGCATTGCTTGTCACTGTGTTTATCTATAGCCTAAAAGGGATATAGATAAACACATTGGCAGTCAATGGGCAACCTAAAAAAAAAAAACACACAATTAGAAAATAATAATAATAGCATGTTCTTGTATAGCGCTGCTAATTGTACGCAGCGCTTTACAGAGACATTTTGCAGCAGGTCCCTGCCCCGTGGAGCTTACAATCTATGTTTTTGGTGCCTGAGGCACAGGGAGATAAAGTGACTTGCCCAAGGTCACAAGGAGCCAACACCGGGAATTGAACCAGGCTCCCCTGCAGCGTCAGTCAGTGTCTTTACTCACTGAGCCACTCCTTCTCCTAATAGATAAAATACTATCAAGTTTTTTCTTACCATTGATGTCTCTACCCCCGTCCTATGCAAGCACCAACTCTTAACCCTCGACGCAATGATCCTCAACAGCCAATGCAAAGAAGTCCATGATTAAATCTTGATTGAAGAGACGTCTACCCCGTGAGTTCTTTCTTTATTCTTTTCTTCTTTTCTTCTGTCTTTACTTGTAATCCAATGGGGCGGATGTTGTCCTGTCGACTTCTTAAGCTCAAATGAGACAGGACAGGCCTTATGTAAGGCCTGTGACATCACATTTGAGTGTCAAATGGTACACCCCTATCCGATTGGCCGGTGTACCATGTGACAGGGTTCTTCTTTTTTTTTATTTTTTATAAAGGACGTCATCTTAAAGGGAGGTACGTCTCATCCTTTAAAAAAATGGCTGCCATCACATGGTACTTCAACCAATCAGATTGGGGGTGTACCATGTGGTACATCTCACTTATGAGTTAGATGAGTTAGTTATCGAAGTTTATAATATAGGCCCCTTTGACGGTAATAGACTATTATGGATCAAAAATACTAAGTTCTGCTCTACAGCTTCCATGCTGCCCGATTCAAGTGAAACGACCGTAAAAAGTGTTACTCCATACGACACCTTCCATGCCGAGAGGCTCCTTCACTGAAACGTGCTGGAAGGTGTCTTCTGAAATAGCACTGCTTAGTAAATATGGGCATATGTCTATTAGAGGGACAAGGGAAGCCTTTAACAGTCAGTTATGAAAAGGGGCCCCCCGACATAGTCGCTGCTTCGCCGGCTTGTTGCTTCTTTTTTTTTCTGGGGAAGATCATGAGGCGAACTGAACAGAAGAAGAGGAATCCTCCACTTCCATCCGCGTCATCGGTGACGTTGTCAGCGAGCACATGACTGCCAAGCGCCGGAGAGGCTGCGGCACCCGTAAAGGGTTAAATATTCTTTAACTGCGAAACGCGCCAGTAAGGGGTTAGATGGCAGACTGCTTTTCCCTTTATTGCAGCCCCAGTATCTACTATTAAGTGGCTGTAATGCATTAGGGCAATGGAATATCCACATATTTATAGATCCTGGGCCTGAACGGCAAGCATCTGCAATTTTCAATTCCCTAAGTAGTCATGACTCGGCAGCAGAAAACCACATGCGCTGGTTGAAAGAGGCTGGTTTTTATAGCTGCATAACTGTTACTTCATTCATTTATTTTATTTAAAGTTAAAAAAAAAAAAAGGGACCGGCACTCCAAGCAACAACAGTATGCAGCTTATTCACAAAGTGCTTTAAAGTAATGAGGTTTTGCGTAGTTCTTGGCTGCTATTAAACATTGGGGAACCGCTGAATTAATCCCTTATTTAAGGCAGCAATCCCTGACTGTATTTCCTTTCCCACTTACCTGGGCCTGGGATAGAGATACCGTGTGTGAGACATTAGTGCACACAAGGAATTCCAGGTCACCAAAACTCCGGGAGCACTGCATACACTGATTAACTCCTTCAGTGCTGGAGGAGTCTGCAGCACATTCTACTGAAAGGGGGTTAAAAAAACACCTATAAAGTCACATCAAATTTGTTTTGAAATTCTGTTGCTTTCCAGAGATTATATTTGGAACAGGTTGTGATGCTATTTAGTTGACCAGAGTAAGTGTTCTTCTTTTTTAGATGTTGCACAGAGGAAACCTCACCGGTCTCTTGTTCGTGTGTACTGCATAAGAAGAGACTTCTGGGGTTTACAAAGCTCCGTACACAAGGTTTCATTAGAGGAGCAATCCAAGTAGGAGATTGTTTTTAAACTTTTAACACAGGATTGAGCTGGGCTCCATTAATTTCAGCTCCGGGGACCCCTTGCTTCCCGAGATACTTACCTCCGTAGGGGGCGCCGGTATCTCATGCAAGTTTAAAGCTCCTGCGTCACATAGGCCAATAGGAAGCCGTACGGGATGAAATCCCGGCTTCCTATTAGCTAGCAGGGCGCTGGAGCTTTGCAAAGTGGCCATTGCGTGATCCCTGCTAGCCGAGAAGATCAGCTACCGGCACTCCATACGGAGGTCTGTATCTCCGGAAGCAGGGGGTCCCGAAGCTGAAATGAATGGGGTTCAGCTCTGGAGTCCCCCTGCTTCACTCCTCTGTTAATAATAATGAAAAAGATTCACAAAACAAATCCCCTGCTTGGATTGCCTCTTTAATACACTCTGAAGTTGTCTTCTCCAGCTTCGGAAGAATTCCATTCCAAGTCATTCAGACGAATGGACCTAAAATCTTTCTAAGTAAGGGGAAGCCGGCTTCACAGTGAAATTGGGGCTTACAGTATCTATAGGTATTCTCATATTTGTCCCATAAATGTATAACAAACTACAATAAATCCACACTTCTTCAGGACTATTATGACTGCTAGAAGTTTCCAGGGACTACGGGGTAATTCATTAAGGTGCGATAAAGCCCAAAACTCCTATAGACTTAAATAGGAAATTCAGTGCAGTAGAGCCAAAACCGCACTATCAATACTTAATGAATTACCCCCTATGGAAGGAAAACAGGGGAGGTGGGAAAACTCCAGATGCTTTTACCAGAACATTCGGACAGATCTTTCAGCAACGTCTTGGAGCCCATAACTTTTGCATGAACCAAAGTTTCACATCTAGTGGTATCCACTAAATCATTTAATTTTGTGGTGCAGAAGGGAATCTGAGCCCTCTACCCCCCGATATAAGATAAACTTTATAAATATTGGAAGCTTTCTTTGAACGAATCAGCTAGGATCTCACAGCTGCCTTCAGTCTAAGTGATTTCTTCCAACCGTGCCGCCTTAAGACGTGAGTGCAGAAAATGGCATTTTAGTGTTCTGGTTTTGAAATACCTGAAATTGACACAGTAGCACAGTACTGTACACATTACAATTCATGAATTTCATTGCTGTAGCTGTTACATACGCCTATAACATATACTATCTCTTACTGTGTAATCAATGTCTTGTATATAATCTATAACCTTGCTCACTTAATGTAACTATGTATTTGTAGCCATGTATCTGTCATCATAACTGTGCCCAGGACATACTTGAAAGCACGAGGTAACCCTCAATGTATTACTTCCTGGTAAAACATTTTTATAAAGAAATAAATAATGCACACGGTAACAACTTTCAAGAATGTTTTCAAGAAAATTTGGGGGTAAACATCCACTCATCAGTTCAGAAAAGGACCTGGAGATGTCCCTACCCTTGAAAAGGCCTTGAGTGATGGGAACGTCACGAGGACATTCAATGTTCCTATTTTTCTTCTTGGCTAACCAGTGGCCATTTTTGTTCCTAAAAAGTGCCGGGATTTGGGATATATTCTGAACTAAGGGTCTCACGGTGGGGAGACACAGTAGACCTGCCCTGGGAAAAACCATCCAGTTCATGTAAGGTCAAAAGAAAAGTTTTTTGGGGAAAATTGCTTTCTTAACACCATTACGGCCTGTAATGCGAAATGCGTGGCAGGCCCCTCTGGCAAAGAAGGGGTTAATAACGATTTCCCAAAACAAACTGTTTTTAAACACTGACAAGACTGTAACAATGATATTTGGGACCAAGACTAAATTTTTAAAGCTTCCAGTGACTGAGCTCCAGATCAGAACCAACGCTAACACCACCCTAACTCCTGTTACTAGTTTTAAATACTTGGGCATATGGTTTGACTCCCACTTAACATTCGCAATGCACATTGATACCATGACATCCAAAATCTATGCCAAACTAGGTGTACTTTATAGGAACAAATCCTCCCTAAGCCTGCTGGTCAGAAAGCGTATCGCACAGCAGATGCTAATGCCAATTATGGACTATGGAGACATAGTATATGGCTCGGCACCCCAAACCCACCTTAGCAAACTTGACACCCTCTACAATTCAATTTGTCGTTTCGTTCTCCAATGCAACTACAACACACATCACTGCGAAATGCTCAAAGAACTAGATTGGTCATCACTCAAGTCTAGGCACAAAGTTCACCTTTTTTGTCTTGCCTTCAAATACTTTCTGGGCAAACTACCCATCTATCTGAAGAAGCTCCTCACCCCTACCACATGCAGCACTTATCATCTGAGATCTGACTCCAAAAGACTGTTCATGGTCCCAAGGCTCAACAAAGTATCCGGCCGCTCCTCCTTCTCTTACCGTGCACCCCAAAACTGGAACAACCTACCGGAGACTCTCACATCCACCACCAGTTTAAGTTCTTTCAAAACTAAGGCTGTCTCACATTTTAATCTGGTCTGTAACTGTTACATACGCCTATAATATACATCTTCTCTAACTGTGCATGCAATGTCTTGTATATAATGTATACCCTGTTTATTTATGTAACTGTATTTGTAACCATGTATTATTTGTCATATTAACTATGCCCAGGACATACTTGAAAACGAGAGGTAACTCTCAATGTATTACTTCCTGGTAAAACATTTTATAAATAAATAAATAAATATGGAGTCAGGTGAACATGGCTTTGTCAGAAGGTGTATTTTTGTATTATTTAGACAACCAAGGCGTTTGTCGGCAGAGGGACCTGCAGTGTATTGTAAACCAGGTTGCCTTGACTGGCAAGGCGTTAAGTGTGTATGGTTGCCATAATCATGGAAAGAAACAGGGTCTTGTTACCTTGTCAGCTGCTATTGGTCTTGTTTATTTAAACAGGGATTCACGCTTCATTCTATTCTATTAATTTACAAATACCACGTGCTTCTGTGATTTGTTGTAAAAAGCCTGGGGACAAAGAATGTTCTCATTTGTTGTCACTGGTCAATGCTACAGTAGGTGCAACAAAAGTACTGTACAGTATCTAGTGACTCACTGACACACACCTTAAATGCCATGGCTAATCACTTAAGCTGCTGTAAATTTATAAAGATACTCAGCATCATTATATACTGTAGTCAATGCAGCATGTTCATTTTAGGTGCACAATGGCTTTGAAGCAATATGTTGCAGGTTCTGAAGCAGTGAAGGGGTCAAAAGACAGGTTTTCCACACATTTGATGTCATTTATTTATGTCGGAGACTTGACGCTGTTTAACCCAAGTGCATTAGG
The DNA here is from genome assembly GCF_040206685.1 of Ascaphus truei. NCBI lineage: Eukaryota > Metazoa > Chordata > Amphibia > Anura > Ascaphidae > Ascaphus > Ascaphus truei. The sequence continues at coordinate 31,272,335 of NC_134494.1, forward strand.
TTTGTAATGCACACCTCTCAAATTGTAGTCAAAACCGATTTAATCAACTCAGGAGAAAAATATGTCCATTTAGCATCTGCTCCGTACACAGTTCTGTAAGAATGCCACACATTTTTTACTCCTTCTTATTACTAATTTCGCAGCAGGAGTTGTACACTTCTGCTCTGAGGTTCTTTCTCTTTTCTCTTCCGGAATTCAGCACAAATGTAGCATGTACACGTTACTTCATACACTAGTGCAGGGGAGGCCACCTCCAGTTCTCAAGAGTCACCAATAGGACAGGTTTTAAGGATATCCCTGCTTCAGCACAGGCGACTCTGTCAATGACAGAGCCACTGATTGAGCCACCTGTGCTGAAGCAGGTATATCCTTAAAACCTGACGTGGTGGTGGCCCTTGAGGACTGGAGTTGGGCACTCCTGCACTAGACTATCACTGCCATACCCCGTGTTAACTTATAGAAGGTGTTCCGCTTCAGGAAATAAACCACTTTTCGTAGGCGATACCAGGTAGAACAAATGTGAAAAAGCACTGAGCCCTTTTAATTGTCATGAAATTACATTTAACCCCTTTGCTTCCAGAGGGTCCTGTCTCTCAATCATGCATTCTTTGCTCAAATGAACTTAATGGGGCTAAGGCAGAGCCCACCATATGTCCCATCTAGGTGAAGCAAAGGGGTTAATATGTTTCTAAAGGTACTTAGTCAGAGCCTTAACCATACAACTACCAAGATCTGCTTTTCTTTTCCAGCACTATGAATGATCATTTTATTAGTTCATACAATGCTTTTCATAAAAAGTCTAGACTTTATTATTGAAACCTTTGCAAGCACTCCGCACTAAACAAGAAAACCCAGTGTGTTTCTTTTCATCACAGCTACAGTACAAAGCCCAGGCAAAAAAAAAAGAATCCACAGTTACAGAACATGGCCTAGTTCTCTGATATTGTTTACAGCAAATGATCGTTTGGAAATATCAGCAGATCGTTTAAATGACTTTGCTGGCAAAACACAAAAACTGCCTTCTGTGCTAAACTGCCCCAGAAATAAAGTTCCTTCTGTAGAGTCATATAAGTAGCTCACTGTTCAGTGTGGCTGAAGGGGGAGGAATTCCCCCCTTGCAGCTTGTTGAAACTGTTACATGCCATTAGGTATACTGTAAACCATCCTGAGCTAAATTCTTTGCCTGACAATGACTCTCAGAATTTGAGATGCCTTTTTACTTTTTATAGAGGAAAAAAGGGAACTGCACCGCATAACAGGGAGCGCTGCTTGTAAGAAGTCAGAGGACTTTAATGCACTCGCTGGAACGAAGTGACACAGAGTGTTTCTGAAGAGGAAAGGCATTGCAGAGGTAATGTATGCATGTCTTTCAAAATGCTACATCGTATTTTATTACAGATGCTGATTTCACCAGTTGCAAGGCAATTATTTGCATGGTCTAACTCTTTTTATATTCTCTCTTGCATCCCTTAGATTGTAAGCTCACTGGGGTACTGACTCCACATGTTTTACTTGACAACCCTTTCCTGTATTTTACTGTAGATGATGATTATGCTGTAATGTCCCTTGTGCATGGTTTATGGTATATATAATTTACTTAACAATGGTATTCCCTTTGAAACTGGCGTATGGTTTAGATTTTGATAAACATTGATTCAACGTTACTCATGTATCTGATATACTTAATTGCAAATGTGTATCTTTTGTGTGATCCACGAGCATTGTCAGAAGATCCTTATTGGTTATTCGTAACCATCTAATGAACAGGCAAGGAGATACAATGTCATTTGTCTAGTTTTCTTGTTAGACTGCTAGTAAGTGTAGTTTTAAAAAATGTCACTTCTGCCATAACAATGTATCCAAATTTCTTTACTTTGGAAAATACTTTTGTTTACTTTTAGTGACATTAGAAATCTTCATTGGTCGAGTCGGTATTATTTTCCCCAGTGTAAAATGTCACTATAACATTGATACATATTACTAGGCTGATGCATTGAAAATGAAGCACAATAATGACTGTACTTTAAATACACGATATCAAGATTCTTTTGAAATTGTATTCTGTACTAGAACATACCCTGATTTATTGCAGTAGTTACTGTAGCTTCTTTTATGCTTTAGTTTAAATATCAGAGATGTTACCATTGCATTGTATATATCAATATCAGAGATGTTACCATTGCATTGTGCCTACCTCACTTTACTAATAGTTAAATGCACCATGAGCAAATAGAAAGGTGTTTTAGTACAGTTGGAAATGGAAGGAATTCTGCAACACTTGACAGATTCAGATATTAAAGACAGTGACATAAAAGGCAGTTTGGACACAACTGTTTCATTTATGGTATGTACTGTTACAATGGGCAATTTGAAAGAACTGTATGTGCTGTAAAGGAAGTTCTTACTAAATAATAACAAATACAAAAAGTTAACCTGCTTTTGAGATTTACCTCTTTTTTTTAAAAGGAATTACAGACTAGCCCCCTGCACTTTGTTGGTAGGCATGGGCCTGGATAAAGCAGGTATTATGTATGATAAGCAGTTCTCTAAGAGGAAATTAAAGCAGTTTACCGGACTACTGTACATTTCCATTGGAAAGGCTTCTAGAAGTGTGTCCATATATTTTCACTGCTTGGCAACATTACTACGCATTGTTGGTGTGTCTGTGCTTAATGCTGAATATTTTACACATGGAAAGAAGTCTTCATTCAGTATGTTATTGGATAGTGGACAGGTTACATAAACCAATGCAACATGCAGAGTTGAAGCATGTTATTTGCAAGAGGCACATTCAAGCTAGAAATATGTATTGTACAAGAAGTTACACAATTAAAATACAACATATACCTATGCTATAAACATCCTCTTCAGGAAAAGTCTGATTTCATAGGGCAATGGGGTTTACCCCAGCAGTGCCAATCTGGCTTTGCAATAAATTCCAAATCTCGAGTACTAGCAAAGGAGGGAGAGAGAGAAGGTGGTTTGATACCTTTTATTTGATCAACAAGAAGATGATATGTTACCAGCTTTCGAAACTCTCGGGGTCCATCAGGCATGATAGAAATACAGAAACAAATGTAGAGTAGGCACCTACAAGGGGTTAATCTTAGGGACTGAAAGATTAACCCTTGGAGGTGTCTACGCCTAATTTTAATATCTACAAAATCTGTGACTTTGTGATATTCAGAAATCAGTTGCTATTATGCATTGAATCTGCATGGTAAACCCCTTCATTAATGTACCGTTTATTTGCATAACTATATGTTTCATTCAATTATTAATGTACTTTTCTAAGTGGTTGCATTTAGGTTATTGTTACATGTTATACATGTGGAAATGTTATACCGATTTATTCATTTTCACAAGAAAGGCTTGCTAAATATGCTAATGTAAATCGGGTAATATACTAATAATTAATCCTTATTATTCTGTTTTTCCCAGGTATTTATATTGGACAAATGATGTGCACTATGTTAAGTCCAAAAGTACGTGGGCCTGGCCTTTCTGACATGCATCAATACAGCCAGTGGCTCGCCATTAGACATGAGGCTAACCTGTTGCCTATGAAAGAAGACCTAGCTTTGTGGCTTACTAACCTACTGGGTAAGAGATGTTTAACATGCCAACCTATTCAATGGGCCAGAAATTACTCATGTGCACTTTATATTCTCAGCTGTTTGGCGTGGCCAAATCTCACTCATGTTTAATAACAAAACACCAAAGAGAAATACCAAAAACACATCACCCTACAAACCACATGGATGGAGTTCATTTATGGAGTGACCTCTAAAAATATTACATGCTGCCAACTATTAATATTACCTTTATGGTGCCTACATATTCTGCAGCTCACAATGGGGGAGGGAGAAAAATAACATTGTATACCAAAAAGAGAACATGTGCAGATGTAGCCAGCATTATTACAACTGTAGGCATGTTGCAATGGCACAACGCACCAGTGGGAGAAGCGGCCATCGGTTTGAATCAGTTGTGTGTGTATAATGGGCTAACAGGAAATTTCACCAGCAGGACCATTCCAGCGATTGGCTACATGTACATCTGTACGTTAAGACAAACGGAGACTGGAGGTCCCTTTGCTACTAGGAGCTTGCATTCTAAATAGGTGGGGAGTGGTGACACAAGGTATATTAACAACAATCTAAGGCACTTATTGTATGTGTTTAGAAGTCCCAACCCTGTGCTAGAGAAGATTGTAGTCACATTCATTGGATGGAGCTGTACTCTTCCCCAGCACTGGGCAACCGCTTCAAACCATATTAAATGGGCGCCAACGTAACGCACAATGAATAATGTATCCACCACTATTGACTTGGATGGAAGCGGATGCATTAACTGTTCCTTACCCAGTTTTGGAATACATGAAAAAGGGGCCATTGTTAGGCACCACCAATAAGTACAGCTGCTGACCACAGCTGAGACTCTTGACCTCCAACTTCCTGCAAACCGTTATAGAAAATAAGTCTACTATTGTATGAACACCAATTTGAGATATTCTCCTTAACCGATCTGGCACCAATTCCTCGTGTATTGCATATCGATGATTGTAAAACATTACTTTACAGTCCACTGAGGCAGGGATTATAGAAGGTGTGATGACTCGTGCGATTTTGCGCGCTGTGCGAACAAAGTGCAACAGTCGTATTGGGCCAACCATAGTGCGCACGAGCGCAGACGCGAAGCAGAGTGACCGCGTGGCAGATTTTTCAAACTACAAATCATTTTGTTTTTTTTCGCGCCACGTCACGTGAGCGATTCAGCCAATGAGCAGCATGTGAGCGTTTGGCGTCATCTGAGTGGTGCAGCCAAAGAGGGCGAACCAGCCCGGCGATGCGTCCACCACACCTCCCCAATCGCTCCATCTCAGTGCACCCATTGCTCGGGTGACACCATGCGCTCCGTCGCATGCTCGCGCGCCTACTATAATCTTAGCCTGACTCTTTTAATTAAACATTAAATTATCTAGCCTTTATAAAAGAAACAAAACAGGTTTTACTTTTACAGCTTTATAGGCGAAAAAGCTTTTATTATTTGGTCTGCAGTGTAGTTTCATCTTATTGTGCTGAATCTGCTGATTTTTCCAGTTTATTGGAGTATAAATAATTGCACCCTCTTCCACTGCCATAAAATAGTGTTATTTTATTCAGAGTGAAACAAATATTTAGGATGGCTGTATAGCAATGTGTGCCAAGTCTCTCTGGCAGCGTGGGGACTGTGGTATTTTAATTGTCGTCATTATGTGGTACTAACATATTCACTTACGCGACATATTTGGGAATATGCATACAAGCTGTAAATATAAATTGCACGTAAAAACAATTACCGCGCCTCAGTCATTTAGACAGACAACTATATTCCTTTTTGGATTAGAAAATATATAACGCGAATAGGAAAATATTCATTTCAAGACCATCAACACACGTTCAGTGCCTTCCAAAAAGAGAAGCTGTTGAAAAGTTTCTCTTGGCTCAAAGAATACTACCGAAAGCCAAATCATCTGATGGGGCCGCCAAGATCGTAGATGTAGGAGAGAGGGGCTGATGGATGGTGAGATCTTGGTTGAAATCAAACCATTTTATAACATCATAATGTTTAGATGTCTGAAATGTTCGTTTACCCTTAGTTGAGGCCAAAACCAACTATTCTAATAAACTCCTTCACCACCTTCCATTGCTCTTCTCATTTCTAATAAACTGATTGGTGGAGGAAAAAGCCTTGTATGCCAAGAGATAATGGGGAAAGACAGGGTTGCAGACCTGTCTGAGATATGTGAGTGTGCTCACAAGTGGTATTTTCATTTCCTGGATACTGTACGGTGGTGGGTTTTTGTCACTTTGTTACCCACCATAACTTATATAATGTATGGTTCAAACCTATCCCAGCTTCACATTGCACAGCCAGTATAACCAGCCTCCCACTGATGAGACCCAAAAGGTGGAAGCAGCTGTCTGTGGTTTACTTGCTATGTACTTCTTTAACTCGGGATGTGCTGAAAAGCTGTGTAATACGGCAGACATAAGCATATAGGGATCCATGTTAAAATGGACATGAGGCAAAAGGTGACACTGTGTACTCATTTGCATGTCATTACCCAGAATCCCTGGCTGTAGTGGAAGCATTGTAGTTTAAGGCTACGGCCCCAGTGCCTGCGCTGCAGCCTCGCTGGCGCGTACAGCCGAGTTCCCCGGTCTGCAGAGAGCTGCAGGGGGAAAGACGGGGGCGTGACGGGGGCGCGGCCATGATGTCACCCGGCAGGTTCGCCCTCATTGGCTGAACTGTCGGGGGCGTGGCCTAGCACTCGGTCGCTAGGTCTAATCACAATTTTAATGCGAGTCTGAAAAACGCAGCGTGCGGCGCGGCGGCCCCCCATGCAGCGAGCCTGGCCACACTGAGGGGCGGCTCTTGTCCTTGCAGTGCCCGCCATAGCGAGCGCTGCAGTAGCCAGTGGGGACCAAGCCTGAGAGATAATGGTGAAAAGCAGGGTGGCAGACTTTTCTGAGACATGTGAATGTGCTCATACTGTATTTGTACTTACCGCAGAGGAAAACTGGTAATGGTCAATGTAAAAGGATTGGATGTGAAGTAGATGAGAATGTCAGTCAGCCCCTGTTGTTTAATTCCTTCCCGAGCAGCACCCACGTCTGCTGTCCTAACTATCGTTATGCTGTGTCGGTCTGTCAGTCAAGCCTAGCACAGCATGACCAGAAGTAAAAAGAATGTATTTAATGGTGCAGTCCACTGAGCATCGCACACTGGAATAGCAACACGCTTTTAAAAGCCCTGAGCTTCCTCTTAAATGGTTGTTTCATCATTTGAAGATATTCATTTGCTTTCCATATTTAGGCCCATGCACTTAACCAAAGCACCTGCGGCTTTGGATGAATGCTACTAAGGAGCTAAAAAAGCAAAGACACAGTTATCAGAGTTATTAAGCAGTATGATGAAAATCATGGTGGCAACCATCTTTAATATGGCCTACTGTTAAAATAAAATAATTAATCATGTTAATGTCCCCGCTGGCAGGGAAGAGGTTAAGTTGCATCAGTCTCTCATAGTTGTGAATGGGTTAAAAAAAAAAAAAAGGGCAAATTGAGGTGCTATATTTCAATCCTTGTTAAAGAGTATAAAATATCTAGTTACCAATGGGACATATATTCACACCAGGATTTTCCATTACGTCAATATCTTCTCCGGCTTGCTAAATTCTGCTTCCAAATATTTTGTTTTTTTTGGACCGGTGAATTTACTAATTTAATTTGTGCTCATCCATCACTTTTCTCCGACTTCTAAAATCTAAATCTACTTTGTGATTTGCTTCACTGCTAATTTTATAGTTTTGTATGAGATATGTACTTCTACAGCTGTCTGTAAATGGGTGGGAAAGCTACAGTATAATGTATTTAGGTAATTCAATATTTTTAGTTTGCTTTTGGATATTTTCATTGCGTGCGTGTGTGTGTATATATATATATATATATATATATATATATATATATATATATATATATATATGTATATATATCGAAAGCTTGTCCTATGACAAATTGTTAGTCCAAATAAAAAAGGTATCAGCTAATACTGAAGAACTCAATTATTCTATATACATAAATTACTTGTGAGTCTTGAGACAAAAGGTGGCACTGTGTGCTCATTTGCATGTAATTTCCCAGAATCCCTTGCTGCAGTGGAAGTGCTGTAGGCTAGGTGATAATGTTGAAGGGTAGGGTTGCAGACCTGTCTAAGACATGTGAATGTGCTCACAAGTAATATTTTCATATGCCATACAGTGGAGGGTTTTTAGTCACTTTTCACCCACCATAACTTAAATAATGTGTAGTGAAGACCTACTTCATGTCTCGAGTTGCAAAGCCAGTGCAACCAACCTCACACTGATGAGACCCACAAGGTCGAAACAGTCTGTCTGTGAGTGGGTTTATTGGCTTTGCATCTCATCCAAGGCTATGTTTAAAAGCTGTGTTTAAAGCAGCATGCATAAGGGTTTAAACATGTAATGTGGTCTTGAGACAAAAGGTGGCACTGTGTGCTCATTTGCATGTAATTTCCCAGACTCCTTTACTGCAGTGGAAGTGCTGTAGGCTAGGTGATAATGGTGAAGGGCAGGGTTGCAGACCTGTGAATGTGCTCACAAGTAATATTTTTATATGCTATACGGTGGAGGACACACACACACGTATGTACACACACACACACACATATATGTACACACACACCATATGTATGTACACACGTACGGACACACACCATATGTATGTACACATGGACACACACACCATGTGTATGTACACACGGACACACACACACACCATATGTATGTACACACGGACACATCAAAGCATTTAGACATTCAACCCAATAGAGCCTCTTGTTTTCACCATTATATTTAACAGAGAGCAAAGCATGATACTGTAATATAGCCCAGGACATACTGAAAATAATATATACATTTTCATGTATCTTCCACGATAAAATATTTTTCTTAAATAATCTAAACAAAGAAGTGACCTGGTTTTGCCTTTCCTGGGCAAGCACTGATAATAATAAAAATTAAATGCTTCTATTCTGTTCTACAAACGGCTTTCCTACAGTTACAGCTCTTTGTAAGAAATGTTTGAGGATTTTAATGTATTTTCCATTGAAATGAAAAGAGAAAAAAAAAGTCCCCGTTTATTTCTGCAGCTCTGAACATTTGCCTCATTTGAATCAATATAGCTGAACTGTAAAGTATGTCAGGGGCTCTGTTTTTAGCCACGGAGTACCACCTTTTGCAGCCATAAAATATGGCAAATTGAAAGCTGACACCTAATATATTTTTCATTGCATGCAGATGTTCAGTGCAAAACTCATTCTTCACGTGTTCATAAAACTATGGTAAAGGGAGGGTAGCTTAACATGCAAAAAAAAAAAAGAAGTAATAAAAGTTACATTTTTCAACATTGTAGCTCCATTAAATGATATCTACAGAAACAGTTGTGCTTGTGTGATAGTAATGATGTATTAGTTTATTTTATTCAGAATTCGCTGCTTTGGAATAAGCATAAAATCTAAGGCTGGAAAAACAACGTGCATCCTTTCTTAGAGTGTAATGGTGTTTTCAAAGCTTTATCTCATTGCAGTTCTGGGAATCCGGCTTCTTCTAGCTGCGTATCAGCTGGCGAGTTAGAGAGATAGAAAGGGGCCAGTGTAGAGGTGTTAAAGCTCCAGTTCCATTTACTCAGTCCTGTTCTGTTTTTTAACCAAACTGCATTGTTTTTGTTATCTTGATTGCTTACTACACTGTAAAAGAGATCATTATTGTTGTCAAATAATATTGTGTAGGGCTGCAAAATGTCCACTAAAAGACATTTGACTATTCACTCGTACAACTTTCAAGGTTTTCCTATCTGGGAATCCTTCTTGTACACCTCAAAAGACAAAATAAAGCCCCAATGCTACATCCAACATGACAAATTGTAACGTGAAATACTATCCGTTAATCTTCTGATAAGTAAGGGTCATTAGATACTCCTTTGGCCTTCATAAGCTTGCCACCACATCACGGTTAACCCTTTAGTGCAGGTCCTACACTGCCTGCACCTGTTCTATTCACCTCTCTGTGGGAGGAAGATGTTTTGTATGGTTCCCCCCTCCTCCCCCTTGGTTTAAGCTCACCCACCCCACTTTCATTGGCAGGTCCTGTCAATGATGACCAATCTATGGAGAGACTTCTTCCTAAAACAGAGAGGCGGCTCTATTAAATTACTAAAAATAATAACCATAGCACAGAGGTAGCCAACTCCCGTACTCAAGGGCCACCAACAGGTCAGATTTTCAGGATATCCCTGCTTCAGCACAGGTGGCTCAGTCAGTGCCTCAGTTGAAGACTGGATATCCTGAAAACCTGACCTGTTTGTGGTACTTGAGGCCTGGACATGCCGACCTCTGCCCTAAATAGAATTCCTTGCTGTTTTTTAACCCGCCAGTAATGCATTGCAAAGCATCTCTTCTTTGGTATTGTGGTGATTATTAATTCAATTGCTTTGTTAGGGTTAGGTTTTTGTTGCACACAAACATTCTAACCATGCTGTTATGACAATCGATGAGTTCTTTCTGAACATTTGGTGCAATGATGACAAATGGAAGTTTCCTGCACAGCATGTACATCATCCCAAGGGCAGTACAAAGGACTCGGGGTCATCCCTTAAGGTTGGAGGAAAGGAGATTTCACCAGTAACAAAGGAAAGGGTTCTTTACAGTACGGGCAGTTACAATGTGGAATTCATTACCCATGGGGACTGTGATGGCAGATATAATAAATATCTTCAAAAAAAAGGTTGGACATCTTTTTAGAAAGGAAAGGTATACAGGGATATAACAAATAGGTAAACATGGGAAGGATGTTGATCCAGGGAGTAATCTGATTACTGGTGTCAGGAAGGAATTTAATTTTCACCTTTGAGACAGCATTGGATGCTGTTTCACTGGGGTTTTTGTTTGGCTTCCTCTGAATCAATATACTGTAAGTACAAATGTAGGGTAAATACCTGTCGTCTAAATGTAGCATAGGTTGAACTTGACGGATATGGTTTTTTTTTTTCAACCTCATCTACTATGTAACTATGTAACTGTGTAATACCCCTCACTTTAAAATTGTAAAGTGCTTGTGAGGGAGTGTATAGGGTTAAAGCTCTCTCACCTGAGTAGACCAGGAAAAACCACACCCTGGCTTGTAGGTCTGCCAGCTGATTGGAAAGGGGAGGTTTAAAAGGCAGGCAGCAAACTTCCTACACTCACTCCCATTTTGCTCTCAACCTGTGTTGGAACAGGCTGCAGAGAGACTGTCAGGGAGAGAGCCTGAGCTGCCTCTTGGATACCAGTGATTAAGTACTGTCTGGTTGTTTTGCAGACGTATGCTATTTAAGTTAAAGACTGTTTTGTTTTGTTACTGAATTACTGCGACCCCTGATACGGGGAATAAAGAACTTTGGATAAAAGAAAGCAGGGCCACCAACAGAATTCGTGGGGCCCGGGACAAACATTTTCAGCAGGCCCGCCCCCCCTGTGTCGGCGGTATTGCCCGCCACCCCCCCCCCCCCCCCATTTCACACCTCACGAGCCCCCTCTTTTCCCCCCCATCCCATGTATTTCTCTCCCTTCCGTCTCACCCCATCTCACTCTCCCGCCTCTCATGTATTTCTCTCCCCTGCGTCTCACTCTTACTCCCTCTTTTTCTCACTCACCCCCTCTGTCCTCTCCCTCTGTCAATTACCTCACGCTCACTCATTCTGCCCCCCTACACACAATTCCCCCCACAAGATATATACCAAAAAACTTCCCACCCCCAATACAAAAAACTTCCCACCTCAAATATATACAACCTCCCCCCCCCCACAAATGCATACAAAAACCCCACCTACCCCATACATACATATACTGTACATATATATACACATACACACACATTCCCAGTAAGATAGATAGATCTTACTGTGTGTTTTGTGTGTGTGTGTGTGTATATATATATCTTATTATATATTTGTGAAAGCACTGTATGCCTGTCTGCCTCTTCCTGTGTCCCTAATGGAAATCTCATTGGTCCCTTGGCCCGCCTGCCCCCGCACCTCTGATTGGCCTGAGGCGGAGTGACCACACACACACACACACACACACACACACACACACACACACACACACACACACACACACACACACACACACACACACACACACAGTGTCACACAGACACACACACACACCTCTCTCACTCTGTCCTCTCCCACCCCCCATCACACTCTCCTCCCCCCCTCAGCTCCCCCCCGGTGCTCCGCTCAGCTCCCCGCTCAGCTCCCCCCCGGTGCTACGCTCAGTTCCCCCCCGGTGCTCCGCTCAGCTCCCCGCTCAGCTCTCCGCTCAGCTCCCCACTCAGCTCCGCCCCGGTGCTCCGCTCAGCTCCCCGCTCAGCTCCCCCCCGGTGCTCCGCTCACCTCCCCCCGGGTGCTCCGCTCAGCTCCCCCCCGGTGCTCCGCTCAGCTCCCCCCGGTGCTCCGCTCAGCTCCCCACTCAGCTCCCCCCCCGGTGCTCCACTCAGCTCCCCGCTCAGCTCTCCCACGGTGCTCTGCTCAGCTCCCCCCCGGTGCTCCGCTCAGCTCCCCGCTCAGCTCCCCCCCGGTGCTCCGCTCAGTTCCCCGCTCAGCTCCCCCCCGGTGCTCCGCTCAGCTCCCCGCTCAGCTCCCCCCCGGTGCTCCGCTCAGCTCCCCCCCGGTGCTCCGCTCAGCTCCCCCCCCGGTGCTCCGCTCAGCTCCCCCCGGTGGTCCGCTCACCTCCCCCCCGGTGCTCCGCTCAGCTCCCCCCCGGTGCTCCGCTCAGCTCCCCCCCGGTGCTCCGCTCAGCTCCCCCCCAGTGGTCCGCTCAGCTCCCCACTCAGCTCCCCCCCGGTGCTCCGCTCAGCTCCCCGCTCAGCTCCCCCCCGGTGCTCCGCTCAGCTCCCCCCCGGTGCTCCGCTCAGCTCCCCCCCGGTGCTCCGCTCAGCTCCCACCCCGGTGCTCTGCTCACCTCCCCCCGGTGCTCCGCTCATCTCCCCCCCCCCGGTGCTCCGCTCACCTCCGCCCCCGGTGATCTGCTCACCTCCCCCCCGGTGCTCTGCTCAGCTCCCTGCTCAGCTCCCCCCCGGTGCTCCGCTCAGCTCCCCCCCGGTGCTCCGCTCACCTCCCCCCCGGTGCTCCACTCACCTCCCCCCGGTGCTCCACTCACCTCCCCCCCGGTGCTCCGACAGGCAGTGGGCAGGCAGCCTGCAGATGCCACGTGGGGCGCCTAAGATGGCGGCGCCCGGAAGGACCCCCTTCCTCCCTCGCGAGGGAGTAACTAACATGGCGGCGGCCGGAAGGAGAGGTGACGTGTGTGTGTGTCTCACTGTGTGTCTCTGTGTGTGTGTGTGTGTGTGTGTGTGTGTGTGTGTGTGTGTGTGTGTGTGTGTGTGTGTGTGTGTGTGTGTGTGTGTGTGTGTGTTACACTGTGTGTGTGTGTGTGTGTGTTATACTGTGTGTGACACTGTGTGTGTGTCTCGTGTGTGTGTGTGTGTGTGTGTCATTGTGTGTGTGTGTGTGTGTGTGTGTGTGTGTGTGTGTGTGTGTGTGTGTGTGTGTGTGTGTGTGTGTGTGTGTGTGTGTGTGTGTGTGTGTTTGACAATGTGTGTGTGTGTGTGTGTGTGTGTGTGTGTGTGTGTGTGTGTGTGTGTG